>NC_056524.1:166619598-166681396 GCF_019175285.1 Sceloporus undulatus
CGCTTTAACCCTTGTCTGGCTCTTTGCTATGGAATTCTGGGAGTTGTTTGCTTGCTTTTGTGTGGTGCTCCAAACAGAGGAGCTTTTGTGGGTTCCCTCCTGGAGGGAAGGAGGAGAAGGTCCTGGGCATCCCTGCCTCCTGCATTGTGACAGCACAGGAGCCCCACTGGACATGACACTAGAGGCCCCCCCCAGAAGCAGCCAGACCCTCTCCCTCTTGCTCTCTGCTCTGGTCTCTTCTTTCCCTCTCTTTCCCTGCTTTCCTCTTCTCTTCCTTGTCCCACCTTTCCTCCCTTTTTCCTCCCTTCCCTCCCTCCTTCTTTCCCTCCTCACACACACACACCTTCCCTCACTGCAGTCGCTCGCCTGCCTGCCTCCCTCCCTGCCTGTCATTCTTTCAGCCAATCAGGAGACGGAGGAATGAGGGAACGGATTTGAGAACGGATAAGAATACTGCACACACTTCTCTTGGAACATTTTCATCACGTTTCAGCTCTCTGGGAACACATTCATATCTGTACTCTCCTGGAACACATTTGGAACACATTTAAATGTTCTGAGAACTCGATTGGAACACATACGTGCGGTATACTCAAATGCGTTCCGTTCTCATCACGTGATGAGAACGTTCTCAGAACCCAGTGCGATAATCTTCTAAGAGGTCAGTAGAGGTCACATGTGCCTTCTGCCAGTTTGAGCTTCTGAGATGGATGTGACTAATTCCCTTAGGAAAGTCTGCAAACTCAGTCTTCCATTATTTAGCAACCTCTCAAAAAGACTACTGCCATACACTGTACATGGAGTGGCCTACAGACTTCTACTAATGCAGAAACCTGCAGAATTTTTCTTCCTATGAATGGACTGAAGTGATCACTGTTTAGATTCACTTATTGGCTTTGTCCTGTCTTGTACTGGTGATCTCACTAATTTCAGGTCTATAGGATCTTATGGTGGGAAAAAGAATTACTGTATATATTCAGTCTAGACACCCCTCCCTCGGTTGGGTTAACTTATCCATAGATCAACATAAGTACTAGATTTTTTATTAAAAAAGGAACCATCCTTTTCTCTGGTTAGAGTGGCAAAATGGAAGAGCTTAGTTTATCCCAGTAATACCTAAAAGAAATACCGACCCATCCTACTATCTCCATCATGATGCTCCTTCTGACCTTTCTGAATACCTGGTCAGGAAAATGGCAGCTGTGGCAGTTCTTTGGCACTTTCCCTTAAGGGAGCATTGAGAAGAATCAGGCTTTGAGTCCACAAAAATTGGACTCTTTTAAACAGTGTTTTATACAGCGTATGTTTCTCATTGTGTTTGGGGGACATTTTAATTGTAAGTAATTCTATTGTGTTTTACTGCATAGTATGCAGCTTCAAGTGCCATGTTCTTGGCAGGAAAGTTGAGATATAACATTTGAATTAATTAATATTTGGCACAGAAGTGAGAGGAAACAAGCTCATAGCATAGACATCTCACACTCAGGAGTAGATAATACACTGATGTATCAACCCCAAAACATTTGGTGTATTTACAGAGTCAAGTAAGGAATTACAGCACGTGGTGCCATAAATATTATAGGAAGTGTTGTGGGGATTGCAGTTTATAAGATGTAGTGAACACTAGGTGTGCACTCATTGGCCGTGCACACCCTGTCACTGTAGAGTATAGTAGTTGGTTTGCTTTAATTAACATGCAGCTGAAGAATGCTCTCCTTTGGGCATGTTTACATGGGCCATTTAAACCAGTCTCTCCCCCGCCCTGATCTCATGGGATCCTGTCTTCATGACATAGGCCAAAGCCCCAGCTGGAGTGTGTGGAGTGTGTTCATGATGGAAGGCCAGTTCTATACCAAATCTGCCCCATGCCTGCCTTAAAATGCATTAAAAGACTTACCTTTTGCTCTGGATTCTCCAGGAAAACATGGGACACTGGATTAACTGGCAGTCCATTTACATGTGTCCCACATTGTGCTACGTGGCACCACCATTACTGGTATGAGTTGCTCCTCTGAGGTCACAATGAGGTGCCCAGCCATGTGATCAATGCTGGGCACCTTGTTTTTGACCTCAGAGAGAGTGACTTGCACCAGCAGCCACCTGGCTTTGCTCTGCAGTGTGGAAATAACAGAGGGAATTTGGGGCAGCTTAAGTGCTCAAATACTCCAAGAACAGCCAGGAGTATTCTGACTAGTGTATGCATGCCCTTTCTCTTGTTAAAGACAAAGTAATGGCACAAAGGACTTTATCAGCAGTATGCTCCCATCAATATGGCTCAATAAAGCAAAAATTATCACATGACATTGCATAATTATCCACTGAATAAGGAGGCATTCTAGTGCTGCTTTTTATTTGTGGGATTTTCCTTAGAGCCATCTTATCTTGGCGAACAGCTGCAGGGCTCCGTCCGCCCCTTTGGGGATGTAGAGGAGGAGAAGCAATGAGGTACTCTCCAGGCAACCGGGCTCAATGGCTGCTCGGGAGAAGAGCCAGACTGAATGCTGCAGAAGCAGGAGTCACAGTAGGCGGCTTGGGAGTCCTTGTCCCTCCACAGCTGCTTGGAGGCTTCCACCAGTGGCTGTTGCTATCGTTTCCCTGGCCACCCCCTGGAGAAGTCTCCAGGGCTGAGGTGCAACTGGAGAAGAGTGTTGTCGCCAATGGCAGTGCTGCCATTGGGACACCAGGGCTTCAGGTAAGCCATCCTGCTTTCCCTAATGGCAGTGCAGCCACATGCACATGCTGCTGTTGGCGACAACGGAACTGGAACATCTGCAGATTTTGGTATCCGCATGGGGTGGGTGGGGAATGGATCCTCTGCAGATACCGTGGGCTGATTATGGTTCTGTTTTAATTACCATAGCTGCATCCTATGAAATCCTGGAGTTTGTAGTCTGGGAAGGCATTAGAGGAGCTCCCTGGCTGAGATGCCTGGACTGCAAATCACAGGGTGCAGTATGATGGAACTACAGCAGTTACGGTGGAATCATATTGCTATAATTGTATAGTATGAAAGGGCCCGTGGTGCCAGATCTGGGATGGAAGCTCTAGATTGTTGATATTCATATCAGCAATACTGCATTGTTTCCTCCTTAATCTGAGCCAACCATCAGGGTGTCATGGTTTGAAACAACCAACTTTTTGGGAAGTCCTTGACTTACATTTTTCCAAGTATCACTGAGGGAATGAGTATCCATATAAATAAAAACATTATAAAGCAAAAGTAGAACTCCTGAAGCTGCGGGACATTTTTTCTGGCCCATTCTGATTGGTTACTGAGGAAGCTCCTATTTAGTGTTCCAAACAGATCTGAAAAAGAATGATGGCACTTCACACATCATTGCTTCAAATGTCTTCTGTGAGGCACTGAAAACTGTTCTGGCTTTCAACCCTGGCAGAGATTAAGCCCAATCACAGCTTTTATTGTTGCATATTAAAGAATATGGCATATGCTACCACTGCCTCATAGTCAACATTCTGTTACAGGACTGACTTTGTACTCATGCAGACCAATTTCACTTTACTTTCCTAGACTTTAATATTTTATTGTGGAGATTTGATGGAGGCAGCATCAGAATATTCCACCTGAAGCATTAGAAGGTTTTGGGCAGGCCTTGCTGTTGCTGCATCCAGATATGTCATTGTAGGCATTGAGTACATCAATACTTCTTTTTGAATCACAATAATAGAGCGGGGGTAGTCCAGTTTACATTTGAGAGAAAGCATGGACATCTGTCAAAGAAGGCACTCTGCCATACATTCATCATGAGCTATAGGATAATTGATGACTCTTCATACAAATGTGCTATTTCATTTTTCATTGTAACTACAAAAGATGTCAGATGGCAATTCTCCTTTTTCAGTTCACCCAAGAACAACCTCATAGGTTCTTGGCTAGACATTAAATATGAGTGGGCATAGAAAGGCAATGCTCTCTAGAGGGCAGGCTTTGTTTAGTTATACTTTGGAAGTTATTTTTAAAATAAATACATCCTAGACTGCAGTTTAAAGAAAAAAATAGCTTTTAAAATGTATTTATAATATTTCCCCCACACTCTCATGCTGCACATAGTCTTCAGGATGGCTGCGATTCAGGAAACTAAATTACATCTTAACAGAAGATTTTGGGTGGCTACTCAGAGAAATGCCTATTTTTCTCTCTTTCAAAAAAGCAAACTTCTTTTAGATCTTTTTATCTGCTGCTTTGTATCAGTGGGCCCTTGGTATCTGCTGGGGCTTGGTTCCAGGATTCCCTGTGGATACTACAGGTGCAGCTAGTATGAAAACTTGAGCAGCTGTGTTACAGGTAAGTAAAGGCACACAAACATAGGATGTGGGGGTAGGTAATAGGGCAGAGTGCTGTTGTATCCACCCCATGTCTGCTGCAATGAACAACTGAGTGCATGCCAATTTAATGAAACTACTACAGTTAACTGTGGAAGTTTACATGGCGTTTATGTTGCTTTGCCTTCACTCTGAAAATAGGATGTGGGGAATTCTATGACTTAATTTTATGTAGGATACAGTCAGCCCTCCATTTCCACATATTTTTTATCCATCTATTAAAGCATCCACAGCTTGAAAATATTTTAAAAATATATAAATTCTAATATGCAAACTTTTATTTTGACATCTTTAAAAATGGGACACCATTTTACAATGACATCGTATATAATGGGACTTGGCCATCCATGGATTTTGGTATCCACGGAGGATCCTGGAACCAAACCCCAGTGGATACTAGGGGTTCACTGTATTTGACTTCCTTGAGAATCTTAAAATAGTACCTTATAGTATAGTCAATGTAAAGCAATATAAAACCCACTAGACGGAGAGCTTGACTCTCAATAATATGTTTTCACTCCAACAATTGCGAGTGTCGGGAGTCCAAACGGAGATGCTCTCCAATTAAGAATTGTACCCTCACAATGAAATTTTCCTTCAGTCCCCACATTTCTAGCATTTCAGTTTTTAAAACTTCACTTAGAACATTTAGAAATAGAGTTTAAGCATCCAAGAAAAAGAAGCTGACAAAGTTATCAAGTGAATGCAAACACGGCAAACATAAGAATTCTAGGTATGAGCAATTTTCATGGCTTTACTTGCAAATAAAACCACATGGGACAGGGAGGGAGAGGGCCCAGCACCCCGTCTCTATTTGCATGGCTTTACTTGAAAGTAAAGCGACAAGGCACAGGGAGGGAGAGAGCGTGGTTCCCTGCCCCCCATCCCTACCCAACATGGGACAAAGAGGGAGAGGGCCCAGTGCACCCCTGTCCCTGATCCACATGGCTTTACTCATGAGTTAAGTCATGCAGGAGAGGGAGTTGGGTTTGCACCCTTTTGGCTCCACCATCTCAGTGTTGGACACCACTGGGTTTCAGGGTGTCAGTTGGATGTTCCATAAAATTACTCAGCTGCAGATTTCTTCTCCTTCCTACATTCCAGCTTCCCCATGACTGCTAGACGTAATGGTTTCTGCCTTCCTGACAAACATCCCAGGATTGGCTAGATCTCACTTGGATCATAATTCAATTATTAGGTCACACTATTTGGAGTTAATGTTGGTTGCGATTAACTGGCACTATCCAGTGGCATGGCAACTTGACATCACAGGTGGATAGATCCAGTCAAGGAAACCACAGCCTGACTTTGCTGGACCTGAGCTGGGCTGTGGATAACAGGGTTTCTTGGAGATCTCTCAGCCACAGGGTTTGCATAAGTCAAAGATCATTATGGTAAGTAGCTTGATTCTGCTTAGTTTGCTTGATGTGTACACTTTAGGTTCTGTAAAGTATGTCTTCTCAACATTATTTCTACATATATACAAACACAAACAATAACCTATTAGAAGTAACAAAAATGTTTTTAAATAAGTATGTTAAAATAAATAAGTGGAGAAGTACAGTTCGTCTTCATACCATTGTAGCTTTGTGGCAGCATTTGTTTAGTGAGCTTACAGAAGATGTTCAGTAGGAAGCTAATTGGCTTACCATTTCCCCACAAATAACACCACTATGAGGTATATCTTCAGTGGAATAGATTTGCCCCAGAATTCCTATTGACTGTAATACTGTACACTGAATCCTTGAATTATGTGCTAGAAGAAGAAGAAATTAATTAATTAAATACATGTATACTCAGAAGTAAATCTCATTGAATTTTGTGATGCTGACTCACACAAGAATAGGCTTGCAACCTTAATCTCTTATTGATTACCTTCTCCAGCACCAGTTGTAGAGCATCATACATCTTAGGTTAGGGCTGCGCACCTTTGGATCCATAATGCCCCTGTCTTAGCCTTGATATTATTGCTTTATGCGCCAGCTCACTGATGCTAAAAACCCAAAGAGCTTTTTAAGGAGTGAAGGAAAAAGGGATTCAAATTGCAACTGCTTTATTTCTCCACAGTTAGCAACATGATAGAGAGGCACTGGGGTGACCATCAGAGGCATGGTCCTCCTCCACAAAGGCTCTGTTTGCCATTTTATCAGACTGGCCATGCCGGGTTCCAACATGAAAAGACAAGCATTTAGCGACTGAGATAGCTAAAACTAAAGTGCATACCTGTGTTCTTGCTTATAAGATATCATGTAATGTGCAAATGTGTTTACTTTATTCCATTCCCTGAGTAATGATAATTCTTGTATCTATCCTAACATGCTCTTGTTGCTGGTTATGGAGAATTCATTTCAGCAATATCTAATTAGCAATTCTGCAGAAATTGTTCCATTCAAATCCAGAATGAATTCTAAAGCTCCTCAGTTCTGCTCTTTCTCTGGCTTTCATTCTGGTGCAATATATTGATATATCTTTTCTTCAGACTGATGATGGTATCTAACATGACTGCCTTCCAACTAAGCTGAATTAAGATACCCAAATCATTAATGAACCTGCTACATCAACAGTGCTGCTTCTTTCTATTCCATGGAGCAAGTGTCAGACTAATTTTTATGTGGAAGTGTCAGTGTCAGAAGACCTCATTGCTATTAAGAACCAGTTAAACATTAATTAATGGCCATTTAAACCTTTTCTGGGACATGTTTAGTGAAAACAGCTTCATTGGCAGAACACCAATTGCCCTGTAATGATCACAAGTCTTAGAAAAATGAGTTGTTTATGTGACCTATTATTCTTTACAATTTGATCATGCATTTCTTATCATCTCTAGAGATAAGGCAAAATGCAGAGGTAAAAACCAACAGTTACTTCCCATCTTGCTGCTGGAACACGATCAATTTCCAAGTAAATGTACTCAAACTTGTGTGGCAAGCAGAAATTGAAATGGAAACTCTTGTCACCTTTAGAGAGAAACATGTGCAGAGATTGTTAATATTTGCAAACTCACTGACATTCTGAAAGAGCCAACCCTCTCTGGCTACCCTTTCCGGAAAGGAAAGCATTCGGAGGCACTCCAGTTAGGTCTTTTCTGCTTCATGTTACTATATTTCCTCATTCTATTGGGAGGAAGAAATCAATAGAAGCTATTAATCATTCTTTCTCATGTGCAAAGACTGTGAACACCTTAAAGGTGAAATGCAAAGGTTGGCAACAAAAAGAAAGGGTATGCGAACTGCCATTAAATGCACCATAACTGGGAAGACTGCTAAGGGCTGATCAAATTCTACTTTGATCTCTCTTACTTCCCTCATATGGATGAGGATGCAAATCACTGCACCACCTGTCATTCAGAAGTCCCTGTCCCTCATGGGAGGGCTCATGAGGGTGACCTAGAGTTGTGAAGTTCTAGTTAAAAAAAAAAAAACAACTGGAAGAAATCTGGGAAATTGAGATTTGGGCTATATGTGGGGAAAAAAGCCTTTACCCTGTTTTCCCCCCAGGTGTTTCTTCAGCCGTGTAGACCAGGAGGGATAGAAAACCTTTGGCCCTTCAAATGATTTGGCTTAAGACTCTGAATAGCCAACAGTAACAGAATGTGGTGAATTTTGTTGGTGTTATACACTGGCATCATCTCCTATTATGTGAGTGTATGTGCTTTTTTCATTGTTGCAAAAGGAGGGATCTAATTTTTCAGTAAATAGTCCCCTCCTCTACATGCAAGCCAGCTCTCTGCTGCTGGTGCACACTCCCAAAGATAATCAGGAGTGGATGGGGGCTTTCAAACACCATCCAGATGCAGTTTTACAGCTGGTTAAAAGGAAATCTCATCCAGACTTCCAACTGGAGGTCCAAGTTGGTAGTGGTTCACTTTTCTCTCCATTGCAAAACTGTGGCAAGTTCATGCCCAGAAGCCCCAACTCCTTTCACTAACTGGCCATAGGGGTGTGCTCTGGTGCTGGCAAGCTGGTGAGCTCCCACTAAATACAGAAACTAGGCAGAGATAAGTCTGAAGAGAATTATGCTGCACTAATTTCCAGCAGAATTTTGCCCCATGTGTCCTAGTTTCTAGTATAAAACTCAATGTCTCTTTAGCAGTAACACACAGCACAAGGGAACATTGAAGTCTAGATAGGTAAGTGGTTCCAAGCCTCAGAGCCATCAAGTACCCTTAACAAATATTAGAAAAAAATGCTTTAAATAATTGTGAAAATATTTTGATTGACAGATGGCACCATATCTTGTGGGACTGCCATAGAATGCTGAGTCAGAGCACATGGCATGATGGAAACACTGCTGAGGTAGCAACATGCTGTGAGGTACCAAATGATGACTCATAATCAATACAGTATCCTGCTTATCTCTACTGAGGGCAGCACTGCATGGGAATATGCAAAGGAGTAGTTCAGAGTCCAGTCCAAGGGTTACACAATACCAGTCAGAGCAAAGGGCAGAGGCAACAGCGTAGTCACAAGGCAAGTCCAGAGATCAGATAACCTGAATCCAAGAGCAAGAAATACAGGAACAACAAGGCTGGTTGTTGATTGCAAAGAACCTCTGCAGCTGAAGGTCTTTTAAAAGGCCTCTGATTCTCTCAGCTGAAACCTATTAGCTCTCCTCTTGGCTTCTAGCCTGGAAGAACGCCTGAAAGACTCCTTGACCTGCCTTCTCTCCACAGGTCCTAGCACCTGCAGCCTCAAGTCCATAGAGTCTGTTTCTCCCTCTGTATCTTCCTGAACCTGCACTGGGACTGCTGATCCAGGCAACCACAGATCTGCCTCTGTCTTAGCCTCCTCCATTTTTTCAGAGTCTGAGTCCTCTGACTGTGCCTCTAAGTCAGGCCCAGGGCAGTCCATGACATACAGTATATAAGTGGCCCAGGAGGCAGGTCACATGTGGATTTTTGGATTGGTATGGTTGGATAGCTTGTGGTTTGGACTGAATTGAAGCTGTAAGCTGGAGAAGTTGATGGGAGTTGGCAAGGAGAGATTGTAAATAATTGTACATATTACAACTCAAGATAAAGAACGTCCAAGGACTTAGAAGATATCAACTGTGTCTGTGAGATACTTTATCAGTGTGGAAAGTGGTCAGTGCATTGCCAATAGTTATATCTGGATTTTTTGCTTCCATACTCTGTTATTTTTAATCTGCATCTGAGTGCATTGTCCTCAGATTGCATTGAAAGTTGGCTCCTGAAACAGCAGTGAGTTAATTAGAGAGCCAACGGTTTCTAATATAAAACGCTATGGGATTTTCCACAGCACTGGGGGGGGTGTAGTTTTTGTGTGAAAACAAGAAGGACAAGTGTACCTGCACTGTCCTCAAGCAGCACAGTCAAAAGCCTCCCAAAAGCATTACTGACATTGTCTTCTGAGAAAAAAAGCATTGATGGGAGGAATATTTTAATGGAGAATAAGGCCTGTGCATACTAACCTGCCTGTTTTCAGAGGTGCAATCCTTTGGGCAGGCAACAGAATGGAAGGTGCACTGCATATTCCTCCTGCTTTATTATGAAAAGTTCTTGCTTGATAAGGAAGAGAGCATGGCAGGGGGAACAGACAGACAAAAAGGAAGCCAACTTGGGTTGAGAAAAAAGATGCAAATATAAAAGAGCACATCTCTTCAGATGGAACAAGTAACTTCATAGAGGAGAGAAGAAACCCAATAAGGAGCCTGAATCTTTGGAACTATTTAAAAAGAGAGTCTATGTGAAATGTCAGGTGGTCCTTGAAGTGTACAAATGAGTACGAGGATTCATTTACAATATTTACATCCATCTCATAGGAATTGTTTCTTTCTTGGCACTGTAGAAATTGTCCCATTTGACACCACTGCCATGGCTCAGTGCTATGGAATTATAGGGACTGTTCCGCAACATTCCTTTTAGGTTTAGGGCCATACTTTTGTTTCTTCATTATATATAAAAACCCACAATATAATATGTTAGGTCTCCATTATCATATATAAGCCAGTAATAGATTCATTTATATTTTCATTTCATAGTTTTATTCTGTTTTTCCTTCTGAGAATATGTCCAAAGATGCTGACACTGGGTACAAAATAGTCACATGCTGAAAAGCAGCTCAGTGCCATACTTAATTCATAATGACAAATCAACTAAACACTTTTCAAAAGCATAATGTTTAACAGAACAACATATCTAATTAACTAATCTAAAAAGCTACAATAATGAAGACTGCAAATTTAGAGCAGTAACAGACCAGGACATTAAAATCAATGAAGGGGCATTTTTTGGATAAACAGCAACAAGGGAACAGGAGCTAGATACTGTATTAACATCTAAAATGCTTTTTCTTATTTTCAGTTCTTCTGGCTGCTTTTCTAAAAACCTGTCTCTTATATCCCTTTGCAAAGAATAGCCATTTTCCTCTGCCAAAATTTTCAATGAAATTAGTGTCAGAATAAGAAATGGATATATTGGTCAGTTTAACTTTGTCCCACATTTAAAACATCTTTGGATATCTCCAGATGGGAAACAATATGGAAGTCCCGGCAGTTCTAATTCTTTTTGTTTTTGCTGTAGCTACTTATTCATGAGTTTTATCCACTCTAATTCTTGAAATATGCCATTTTCCCCTCCCTCTGTCCCTTCCTCCCTTATGTTTTTACTCTTTTATCTTTCACTGATCATGTATTATATCCAGTCCCTAAAGCAACATTTAGAAATTTTCACCAATTTCCATTAAGCTTTTTAAAATTATTATTCAGGAGCTATAGTTAAAGTGATAAAGTGCTGTAGCAGTATTGTACTAGTGGAAGGTAAAAGGTAAAGGTTTCCTTTTTGACATAACTGTTGAATTGTATGTGACTGTAGGGGGTGGTGCTCATCTCCATTACTTAGCATAGGGAGCCATCATTGTCAAAGACGACTCTGTGCTCATGTGGACAGCATGACTGCACAGAACACTGTTACCTTCCCATCAAAGTGGTACCTATTTATCTACTTGCACTTGTACATGCTTTCAGACTGCTAGGTTGGCAGAAGCTGGGACAAGTGATGGGACTTCACTCTGTCACACAGTGTTTGGGTCTCAAACTACTGACTTGCCAATCTTGTGATCATCAGAATCAGCATCTTAACCACTGAGCACTGCGAGGCAATATAATAATTTTGCTTAGTGCTAACATTTCCTTATTCCTTCACTTGATCTCTGTTTAATCTGTATACCTAGAAACAATAGTTGTTTTTACTGGAAGCAGCCATATTCACTACCTCTAAGATAGTACAAATACACAGGCAAGTACAGAAACATTTTATTTTGGAAAGTACTGGGTTAATTTAAACTGACCTGGGGCCTGAATAGATGGGCCAGGAAAGCACAGGCTCAGCCTGGCCCCAGTGCTCACCCAGCGTGGTCGCTGGGTCAGCATGGGGAAGGACAGGTGTTCACACACCCATCTCCATGCAGACCCATGAGCCATGAGCCAGGACTGGCACATGCTCCTTACCTTGCCAGCCATTGGTGCCACTGAGAAGCCCCTCAGTCACTGCATCTGACATGGAAACAGGGCGCCTGTCTGCATCCATGTGGCCAGACCCCTGTTTCAGCATCAAATCTGGCAACTGGGGAGCTTCTCTGTCAGATTGATGGCTAGTAAGGTAAGGAACATCAGGGGCCATCTGAACAGCCCAGTTTGCTGCAAAGATTCCTAGAAACTCTATGCAAAACTAGGGGTTACTTACCTCAGTGTAAAGGCTGTTAACCCTGGGGTCTGGATCCATGTCTGGATAGGCAGAAGCAAGCCCAATCCTGCCTCTGGAGTTTTTGCATGCATTGTCTGAACTAGAGGTGACATGAGGCTGGGAGAGAGGTATGTGTCGACAACCCCCTGGTGAGTTGGAACGAAAAGTCATTGGTATTTCTGTGAGCTTTCAGGAAAGACCTTAGGATGAAGAAAACATTGTATGGGTCTACAAAATAAAATTGACTTGTACAGGAAAAAAAATAACTTGGTATTCCAGGATTTCCTCCCCTTATCTCGAGGTCCTCTCTATCTCATTGTTTTTCCCATCTTAAATATGAAGAAATTTACAGATTTTTTAAAACTTCTTCCTTTTCTTTTTTACTGAATTTTGAAAGCATTATGATAATGTGTCACATTCCTGAACCAACAAAACAATATTGATTATCCTTAAATAAAAAGTCTTAATGCACATAGACTAACCATTACAAACAGCTTAAGAGTGAAATCAAATGAGCAAAGAAAGTATTGATTTTCAGTAACACTATTCCAGATTATTAACATGTGATCTTGGAGGAGAAATATAATCTGCATTATAGTTAATGTAATCAATAAAAGGGCACCAAACTTTGTGAAACTTTGTTTCTGCTTGTTGATTTCTTAAATCTTGTGAATATTAGATAAAAACTTTTTCCATCAGTGTTATATTCCAAATATGTTCCCTCTAGCTATCTAAAGATAAATTATGCACAGTTTTCTAGTCAAAAGCAATTTCCATCTGAGTGATACACAACATAAGTGATTAATTTACAACATGGAGAACAACCCAATTGATGGAGTACAAGTCATATTTGGTTATTTTTAATCATATTTAGCCGTAGTTACCCAAATTTATTCATCCGTAACAGTTCCATATTCACAATTGATATTTGGTCATGATAGTGACACTATTGACATAATTGTAACCCTGCCCCCCAGCCTACTTTACAATGCATCAACTGTATGGGAATAATGAGGTCTATTCTGATAGTAATTAAGTTAAGTGTAATTTGAAAAGTTTCCCTGTATAGAATAAGATCTGATATTTCCCCTCCTCTGATTCAAATTCCTGTTTTTTAACATCTTTGAGTCTCCCATTAATAAATTGAGAGGCAATTTTATGCCATTCTAATAATAGTTTACCAGGTGTTTTAGTTGTAAAGCTTGAAATTAAAAATAAATAGGAAAGATAGGCATTTTAAAGGTGGCATTCTTGCATACCCATGCAAGTTTTAACTGCACCTATTTTGTTAGTTTTTGCTTTAATTTTTTTAACATGAAGGTTAGAGCATAAAGATATAAAATTTCCTACTTGTCTAGGAATGTATATTTCTAAACGTTTTATTGAACTTTATTGGTTAAGGTGGGCTTCAAAGGTATTAGAAAGAGAACTTGTTTTCTTGTAATGTATTTGGACATAACAGTTGTAGATTTTCACCTGCTAATTTCCGTTCCTGAAATCTTTCCAAAATCTTTCAATAGTACCTTAGCTATTTCCAACAACATCAACATCATACTTCCCAGAAACTGGAATGAGCTGATATAAGAAGGCATAGTAGCATGAATACCTTCAGTGTCATCACTGGGGAAGAAGCTATGTTATACTATATGCCATATTGCTAAAAGTAACAACTCTTCTCAATGTTGAAAATTATCAATTTACAATATTGAGCGTTAATAATAGCCATAAGGCATCTGCCTATATGGTTCCACTGATGTTTTAAACCTTTCTCTAACACCTTGGCTTGCAAGTTGCCATACTGCTTGGAAAGAGTGAGGCGATGCAGATCTAGCTGTCAAGGGCAAATTAAGTTTTTCCATTGCAACATACCATCAGCTTTGCCAAGTGAAAGAGCTCATCTGCTAGCCAGCTAAAGCAGGATTTTCTGTGATTGTCTGCCTTCCAATTCAAAGTAATCAAACTTCACTGCATGTTTCTTCAGTTGCTATGAGAAATACAGCATGACACATGGGAGCACTGTAATGTCTACTGTTAAATCCTATTATTATACATAAACATTTGAATGACACACCCCAAAACTGAATAGGATCCTCTTTTCCAGTCAATGTAGGTGTCTCATCCAGTATTCAAGATGGGGAAATCTGGCCACATTCTCTGTCTTTTCCTTACATTGTGGTGTGTGTGTGTGTGTATGAGAGGGAGAGTGTGTGAGATAGCATTCTTCTCCCCAAAATCAAGCCTTTAATAAAGAATACCAATTGGAATAGCTAGCTTTTTCAAAGGCAACCAGTATCTGACGTAAGAGAACATTTTCATTGTCAATACTTTTTGCTACTGATATGTTTTGTTATAATAATTACCTATGATGGTAATTTATCACAACAGATTCATAAGGTGCCACAATCACGGTAGACTCGGAAACGCAAACACAGGGTTGGGGACAATCATTCTCACATAGCTCTTCCAAACTTCCATGGTGCTGCTGCTGTCCTGGCCTCAGCTTTCCTCACCTGGCCTTCATAGCCCCACCACCCTTCCTTATACTCTTCCCAGTCTGTATTTTCATTTCTTTTTTCTTTTTATTTTTTAGTGCAATTGTGGCAATCCATTAAGTTAAAAAAATGGAGAAACAGAAGGGGAAAAAAAAAAGAAAAATAACCTACTTGGGAATAGTGAGGAGGAGAGGAGTAGAATCATGCCTACTTGCATCACATGATTGCCTGCAGAACTGCAGCAGGAGAACTTACACACTTAAATCCACAGTGCAAAAGCAGAGCAATTGGGGGACACTGAGAAGGCATCCTCTGGGAACAGATGAATTATAGACCAGCTACTGGACAGAAACAGCTTCATGTGATAAGGTAATGCCACTATCCTGCTCTAAGTCCACCTTTCATGCTTCGTGAGACAAAGTCCTAGATCACACTACACTGATATAGCACCATTATTTCACTTTAACTGCTATGGCTGCCTCCCCTGAAATTTTGGGGTTTGTGGTTTAGTCAGACCTAAGAGCCATGAGGCCCAGAATGGTGTAGTGGTTTGAATGTTGGACTACAACTCTGGAGACTAGGGATCAATTCCCCCTTCAACCATGAAATCTTCTGGGTGACTTTGGGTAAATCACATGCTCCCTAATGCAGAGGAAGGTAGTGGCAAATCTCCGCTGAACAAATCTTGCCAAGAAAATCCCATGATAGGTTCACCTTAGGGTCATAATAAGTTGGAAATGACTTAAAGGCACACAACAACAAGAACAACAACAAGAGCTTTTTCACTAAGAATTCTAAATGCCTCTTCCTACACTGCAAATCCCAGGATTCCACAGGAGGCAGCCATAGCAGTTAAAGTAGAACATCAGCACTAAAACAGTGTTGTGTGATACTGACCAACTAATTCTCTAATATTTTTGAGAAGTACTGTATGGATACAGTACTTTATAGCTCTAAATCTGTACCTGTCAGTCAAAAAATCCCCTGGGATGGTGACATGGTACTAGCAGTTGTGATTTCCTAAGTAAAAGTCTCTTCTCATGCCAATAAATTTATACCACTACATTTATATAAAGCAAGGCTTGTGTAATAAAGTTTTAATTTCTCTGTTTTTAAAGAATGGAAAATAGTGTAGAACAGCAGGGTGGACCAATACATTCTCAAAATATATTATCTAAGGTTTCTGTAAGTGGAATAGGAACAAAAGATGAGGATCAAGATTCTTGTGAATTTACAATCAGATTTGAATTCCAAAGAAATTGATATAGATAGAAGAGAGTAGCAAAGAGGGCACTAGGGCAAAAGCATTCCCTGCCTCAAGTAATGAATTGTATTTAGCAATACTTGGAAGGGATAAACATTATACTCCCCATTGCCTATCAAATGGCCTCTTCTTATTCTTGTCACACCAGACATTAATCTATCATCCATGATCTGGAGCTTATCAACAGGGTGTTTAATATATTGGTGCCAAAAAGCCATTACCAGGATGCTTACAGCTGTGGAAAGTCCCTGGTATTTTGTCAGTTATTATTAACAAATACGAGAATGGAAATTGATGATTAGTCTTGAAAGGAGACCTGATTGTGCTATTTACATCAAGACAATTTTAATGAAATGCCTAATTCATAAACATACACCATTGATTTTCATATTCACATCAGTGCAATTAGGAGCTGGTATTTAAAGGGCACACTTCACTCTCTGCCTGTTTTTAATCACACAGTTCAAGTTTATTTTTTTTTGGGTGCAGAAGGGGGCTGTGTAATTTCCTCCTCTGGGATGAAATCATTTACCTCTACATTCATTACTCCATTAAAGGTGCTGCCCTGGGAGAACTAGCATGGTGTAATGGTTTCCCCTTGGACTCTAACTCTGGAGATCAGAGTTTGATTCCCACTTAGTCAAAGAAATTCACAGGATGACCTTAGGCAAGTCACTCTCTCTCAGCCTCAGAGGAAGGCAATGGCAAACTTCCTCAGAACAAATTCTGCTTAGAAAATCCTTTGATATCCTTTGCCATAATTTGGAAAGGGCTTGAGGGCACACAACAAGGTTGGGTAGTTGAGCAATTGGATGTGGGATTTTCTGTGGCCTAGTTAAAGTGTATTGCAGGGACCTTTGGATTACAACTCCAGAATCCCCAGCAATGGTTTTCTAAGCTTTCCAAGAGGGCAGTTTGTAAATAAAGAGTAGAGATGTGGAACCATTCAATCAAATTTCAATCTTATTTCAGTCTATTTTGTTAATGAAATGAACACTTTGCTCAAGAGCTTAGATGGGGTATGGACAGGAAAACAAAAATATTTTCAAGGTTTTGGTTTTCAAAATCTTGAGCTTGCTAGGGACACTTGGGCAGGGAGGCAGTTTAGCTCCCCATTTTAAACATGTCTCCAAAGTGTGCCTCATTATTGCCTGTCCTCAAACATATTGAGTCCAATAGTCAAATGTGATGGATGGCTTTTGGAATTACCTTTTCAGAAAGAGACCAAAATCTGCTCTGAAAGGTCTAGAGCTGCTTACATGTTGATTCCATATGGGTGCCATAAACTCCCAGAGGTTTTTGGAAGTTCAAGTGCTTCCTCCATGTACTTTGCCTGTCTTAGGAACGTGGATACTTTACTAATCATATGTATTCAGAGATAGGAAAGTTAGCAGAAAAAAGTTAAAGAATGTCGATAGCAGCTGAAAAACATGTGTGTTTGTGTAGTTTTTTGTGGGTTTTTGGGCTATGTGGCCATGTTCTGGAAGAGTTTATTCCTGACATTTCACCAGGAATAAACTCTTCCAGAACATGGCCATATAGCCCCAAAACCCCCCACAAAAAACTATGGATGCCAGCTGTGAAAGACTTCAACTTCACGTGTGTGTGTGTGTGTGTGTGTGTGTGTGTTTTCAATTGCATTTATGTTAGTCTAAACCTTTCTGGATTCTATAGGGCCAACTATAATTGAATACTGCAAACACCATCACAGTTTAAGTCCCAATATATACATTTGTTATGTAACAATATATAAATTATTACTTTGTTGTTGTTAATTGCTGTCAGGTCAACATTGACATTGATTTA
Source organism: Sceloporus undulatus (assembly GCF_019175285.1). Taxonomy (NCBI): domain Eukaryota; kingdom Metazoa; phylum Chordata; class Lepidosauria; order Squamata; family Phrynosomatidae; genus Sceloporus; species Sceloporus undulatus. The sequence continues at coordinate 166,637,204 of NC_056524.1, forward strand.
TGATGGCCCTATAAATGAGAGACCTTCAAATCACCTTATCATCAACAGTTCTGCCCATGAGGAGCTGCGGTGACTCACTCAAAACCATAAGGTTGCGAGTTCAGTACCAGCCCAGGGGCTCAAGCTTGACTTAGGCTTGCATCCTTCTGAGGTCCCTAAAATGAACACTCAGATTGTTGGGGGCAATTAGCTTACAGTTGTAAACTGCTTAGACACCGTTCAGTATGAAGCGGCATATAAATGAAGTTATTTGTTTTGTTTGTTGTCCAGGTCTTGCAGACTCAGAAACGTGGATTCCTTGATTGAGTCTATTCATGTTGAATGCAGTCATCCTATTTTCCTATTGCTTTCTATGCTATCAAGTATTATTGTCTTTTCTAGTGAGTCATGCCTTACTGGCTGAGTCCAAGAATCCCAGAATTCCATAGGATAGAGCCGTGGCATTTAATACACTGAGAAACTGCATTATTTCTGCAGTGCAGAAGCAGCACAAGCCACAAAATTACACATACGGAGACACATCTTGCTGTTTTGGTTAATATATGAACTGATACAGGATAAATCTATCAGAGATTATTATTTAGAAGGACTAGATAAAACCTCAGAGGAAGTACCATTCTACGTTTATCTATACCAAAGGAAGGAGAAAAAACAGATAAGGTTATTGCCTTCCTGCTGTGCTTGGTCATGGTTGGATTAGAATGACCTTTTTGCTTTATTCAACAAGGCTCTACCAACGTTCTCATTTGTCCTATAATTTATGGATCTTTCATAACATCCTTTTAATGACGGTGGCTCCTACAGTCACACTATAAGCACTTTCTGCATGTTTCACAAAGGCAAGCAGTGTTTCATAATCTATATGTCTTGCTTTGAGTGACAGTTTAATTTTAACAAGGGCATATCATTTTGTTACAATGCTAACCTTTTCTCAATAGGTGTGCATGTGGATGTGTGGATGAGTAGGTCTGATGCTGTAGGTCTCTGAAAATCTTTCAGAATCTTTTCTGCAAAGTGTTTTGTTTTTCTCAGAAAAGAAATTACATCTGTTGACTTAGATGGAGATTAATAATTCAGAGCTTTGAATAGAAAATGAAAATCAGACAGGCAGTACGTTAGCAGCACTCATGTTTTGCTGATCATATGAGTTTTTGTATGAAATGCTTTCTCATCAAGTGACAAAAATGCAAATGTACTGAAATGTCTATGTGATACTGTCAGTCTTATTTCACTTAGGGAATGATGCAAAATCGATTCCACATGCCATTTTGAAGCATATTAAAATTAGCATTTGTTCTGTGTACGTTAATGCAGAGTTAACCTTTTAAAAATGTTGTCTCTACCCTTGCATTCCCTTCCATTCATCTATACATAGGGTTGCTTAACGTACTTGGCAGTTTCTGTCTGTCAGCCAATAACTATAGACTGAAATTAACCTTAGAAACCACAGAATCTCAGCAGAAATGTTTGTGGGCTCTATATTAGTCTGTCCACAATGGCACACTATACTCAACACCCTAAGCTGTGAAGATGGGTAAATGAATATTGCATCTGCACTACAAAAATAATCCAGGGTGACACCATTTTTACTGACATGGCTCAATGCTATGGAATTCTGGGAACTGTAGTTTTTTGAGACATTTAGCCTTCTCTATCAGCGATATCTGGTGCCATAACAAATTACAATTCCTAGGATTCCTTAGCACCGAGCCAGGGCAGTTAAAGTGGTCTCAAACTGGATTATTTATGCAGTGTGGATACAATCTGAGTCACTAGATGTCAGTGAGTTACTAGAGTCAAGACCATTATGTGGCTGATACCAGGATCAAAAAAGCCTTGAGGTTTGCTCCCAATCATTGGTGTTAGTCTCAGTGGGGCACAAAAGGAGCAGACTATTTAAACTTCCAGCATTTCACTGCTGGAGCAACAACACAGGCCCCATTTTTGGGTAACCCAGATGTCATTTGAACATTGTCTCTTGTGTGTGTTGGTATCAAAGGAAAGAATGCTGCCTCATAGGTGTGGGAAGAAGAAGGAAAGGCTGAATGAATGGCGGCGGGGGGTGGGTGGGGGTGAGAGATGAGAAAATACAAGGTGAAAGAATAGAAGTAGGAGGTACAAGGGCAAAATAGACTGCTCCAAAGGGGTGGCTTCAAGCTGCCCCTTCTGAAAACAGACTCGTTCCTTTTTGCGATGGCAAAAGCCAGCTTTTCCTGCCCCATTGCAGATGGAAGCCAGCTTTATGCCACTCTGGTGGCATGAGGCATGTAAATGCCATACTGCCGGAGTGCCCAGAAACTGGCCCATGTGTGGACAGCCAGGCAGTTGGAAGCAGACTTCAGAGCAGTTTCAGAGCATGTGGAATCAAAATGTGGTCTGTTTTGCTCCACAGTTACCATTAGAATTCCCAGAACTCAGAGAAAGGCCCCTCTTCACCGGTCTTTAGGGCAAGGAGAAGAAATCTCAGAATGAGAGAACAACTTGAAAGTGCTTGTGTGTGTGTGTGTGTGTGTGTGTGTAATTTAATTATTAAACTTAAAAAAACCCTTTACTGGCATACATTTTGCAACTCTGGTTGATGTTTAATGTAACGAGATGATTATCAGCTGTCCCGTGTAACATTACCTTTGTAATATCATTAGGACTCTCTGTAACAAGAGACTGTCCTTAGATATCAGATTTTGACCCGGAAACCTCACAGTCTTGGGAGTTTATCACATGTAATTTTCATGCTGACATGGGCATGGGATGGGATTGAGCGGGTTAAAACTGATTTTACCACATGCAAAATTGCTGCTGTTCTGCTGCTGACCATCGCCTGTCCTCCAGCAGTGCTCTGATGGACGATTTTGGTACTACGGAATGCTTCCATAATATCAAAATCGATCACCACAGCACTGCTGGAGGACGGGTGGCAGTGCAGCAGTAATTTTGCAAGCGGTAAAATCAGTTTTAACCAATTCCTGTCCAATCCCATCCCATGCCCGGGTTGGCATGAAAGTTATCATTGGATAGTCCTGGCCTAGCACCCTAGTTACCATATTGGCAGTTGACTTTAAAAAAGAATCCTTACTATGTCACCTGACATCTCTTTGCATTATTAGGTTTGTGTATACTATACAGTCATATCAGTATAATTGTCACTTTAATTACCATCATCCCATTCTAGGGAATCCTGGTGAGGACCTTAGACATAAATAATATATCGACTTAGAGTACACATGCACACATATTGGCCAATATTCTTTTCTGTGTATGTTTTTTTGTTTTTGTTTTTGGTCATTGCAGAAGTTGGCATTTCTTTACTTCACTGCACTGACCAAAGCCTTCCAGGACTCGACATATCACTACAATAGCTTCTCCCAGTGGCCATTCCACTTCTTGTGGAACACAGAGGGGATTGCTGAAGTTTCTGGCTATGGGAATATGACAAGACACAGAACAATGACATAATCTGCTAAGATCTCCAGCAGATCTTGTGGAAGATGTACTTGGTCCATGTCTATATGGGTAAAATGGCCCAACACTGCTTCAGTTCTCTCCACTCACCACTAGCCATCACATTCCTTTTTGTATTACTTTGACTTCTGCCACACTGCAGAATTAATGCAGTTTGATGCTGTTTTAATGGTCATGGCTCCATTCCATGGAATCCTGGGATTTGTAGTTTGTTGTGGCAACAAAGTTCTCTGATTGGGAAAACCAGCTATCTCACAAAACTACAAATCCCTACAAAACTACAAATTCCATGGCAGTTAAAGCAGAGTCACTGTATTTATTCTGCAGCCTAGATGCAGCCCTAATCTTTCAGGATACAGTCCATTTTGCATCCACTTGCCAGGAGTAAAAACTCAACCGTACACATTCATAGTAGGGGTGTAGGTGTTAACTTTAACTGATTTTTTAAAGAGAAAGTAATTTCATCAAAAGTGGTAATTGTTTTGCATATGTTGAAAGATAATTGACCTTCAGGTGTATTTTGGAAAAAAGAAACCAGTTTCTTTCTCAGAGGAAATATATTGTGGCAAGACGTTATTTAATCCTTTCATTGCTATCATTCTACCATCTTTTTGTAGACATCTAGAAAAGCTTATGCTACAGCTTCTTTTGTGCAGTTAGTCTCAAAGGTTCTAGAAGGCCTCTTGCCATACTGCTATTTCAGACTAGCATAGCTATATCTCCGAATACTAACAGTTTTACTATTATGTAGAATCATTAGTAAAGTCAATAATTAACATTTATAAAGTGTTTTTTCTAGAACTGGGAAATGTTAGTTTTGGATTTCAATGCCCAGACCTGATCCTCTTCCAAATATTACATGCAAAGATATTAAGAAAGCCCAGCTTTCCTATGTACAAATTTCTGATTATAGTGTGTGTGTGTACAGGCACATGCCACTTGACCTTTGGGTGATCCACCACATGATTTGCCAGAAGATTGTATGGTTTTCATAAAATGGCTTCTTAGATTTGGACAACTACAATACGGTAACTCAGAGAGGCAGAGGGCAAAAAATATGATATCGAGACAGGGACAGACAGAATTTTGGTCCTGGTAAAAATGGGAAGAGAGTTATGAGAGAGCAAGTCTGAATGACCGGAGAAGAGACAAGCAGAAGAAGACAAGGAAGGAGGTAAAAGACTTTGGTGAAGGGGAAAAGAAAGGATATGGTGGGATTTCTAACCCAAGTGAAGCTGTTACCTGCTGATTTTCAGCAATGAGGAACTGTATGCATGCAACTTTGTGTAGAGCAAGACTAGCAAACCACTGTATTTTGGTTTTTTTTTTTTTAGGTGATGTGCAGGGATATTCAGATGAAAAGTCACCCAGATTTGGAATGATGTCCCTGAATACTTAGGGAGTGGTGGCAGAAAAATATGAGTTGAGGGGCACATGCAGCCTGTTTTCTATGCTTTTCCCACCTCTGCATTAGATGATTTCCTACTGGCTCTTTCTGTCATCCTCTGGTACTATTCTTTATTACTTTGCCTATTTACTTCATTTCTTGTCCATGTCCAAGGGACAAATATTTTTGAAATCAAAAGCTGGTAGCAATATCCACTGTGTGCTTTTTAAGCTGCATTTTCCAGCATTTATAGGTCATTCAGAAGACCTGGGAAATTCACAATATTTTTCTCTGAAGCATTGCATTTTCTTCATGGTAGCACAAAAGGCCAAGCGCACCATGGAAAATCAAAAATGGCATTGAAGCTTTATCTAAGACAGCAAAGGTATTTCTAACCAATGCACACAGATCTTGCACTTTGAGCTATTGTTATGTTTAAAGCTCGTTGTGTGTGCCATTCATGCTGTCACTGCAGTTACTACTAATGGCCAAAAGCCTGCATTATTTCTTAAAGCACCCTCTAAGCTCAGTGATGGATGACATGCCAAACACATTGGGGATTTCTAAGTTGGCAATCAAAGTAGTTATAAACCCTCTTGAATAGCCCTGACCTGAAAGGACAGAAGGCCTCCAGTCAGCAAAATGAGGTAACCATCAGAGGAAAAATACAAGAGTAGAGCCCTATTTTAGGGGGGGAAATTGTGCTGAGTGAGCTATTTATTTGCAGCAGGTACAATATTTCTTCTGTATAAATTGTCACATCTCCCTCCTTTGCTTCATTTTGTGTGTATAGAAATCTAGTGCACCAGAAAATAACAAACAAGTAGGAGACATTTTAGTGACGGCTGGCAGTTCCTACCCCTTCTGGATCTTAGTCTAAATTAGAAAGGAGGTAAAGGTGCTAAATCTATTTTTGTAACAAGGCTCAGTATCTTGGATAATTCTTTTGAAGTTGGGACTAAAATTGGGAGTATTCATCCTACTGATGTAGAAGCCACCAGCTGCCAGGACAGATTTTGTTTCTCTCTCTCTCCAAAAGGGAACACATATGAAACTGCCTTATGCCAAGACAGACTACCTGGCTTTGCTTATTCTGACTGGCAACAGAGTCTCCATGGTCTCAGCCTAAAAATGGCTCATTATCTTCCTTTTTCAGCATGACTCCTTTGATATAAATATGATCAAAATACTTTTTTTGTGCAAAGACAGAAAAGAACTTTGAGAATTAGATAAAGTATGCATATTTCTACCCCTAGGAATATGTGATTATGATTGAATAATTGGTATAATCCATCCTCAGGAGAAGTGGCAACATACTAGATGGCCTGTCCATGGAGTGCCTCCAGATATGGAAGTGACAGCCATGGCTCTAGAGACAGTGGACAAACCAGTCATGGCAATGTGGTGTTGGCCAAGCTGGCACATGTGATCAATGCTGCACCACTATCCTGAGTGTGGCCTGGTGAATCAGAGGCCACCCTGACCAATCTGGGGCACTTCCAGAGCATAGTGTTCCTGACTGGCTCCATACTTGTGGCCAGTGAAGACAAGACCTTTTATTGAGGAGAATGTGGTTTATATGCTGCCCATGGTCCTGAGATATGAAGCTTCATTGCATACCAAATTACTGTCTTCTATCTTATTACAAAAGGGTCCTCGATGATAAAACTCCATGGAGCCTCATGGCTAAGGAACATATAGGCAGCATATAAACCTTTAGCTTCTTGAAAGTGGTGTGGGATCTAAGTGTAATTAAGAAAAATAATAAGCAAATAACAACACTAGAATCACAATTAAAGAGTATAGGAGCTTGTGTAAAATGAGTGCTTTGATTTTAAGGTACAAAACTTATTTCTTCCCAATGATGCACCAAGTCCTCAACTTCTTCTCTGTGATTTTTACTGGCATTCAGAACACACTGCTTTTCATCACCAGATTTTGCAGTAACTGTAACTGTAAAATGTAATTGTAAAATTACATAAATTTTGTGAATTTTGGATTTGTCCAGAGTGCCATCACAACCCAGGGATGATATCAATGTATTTGAAGTCAGTCTTAAGGCTGTGGTCTATGTATGCCAAATAAAATGGTCTTTCCCTGTCCTCATGGGATCCTGTCTTCATGACATGGGGCCAAACCCCCAATTTGAGTGCGGACTGTCTTCATAATGTAAGGCTAATTTCACACCAAATTCACTCTATTCCTCCCTTAAACCAGTTTTGCTTCAGATTTTTCTGAAATCTGGGTGGCTATCTATGTATACATCCCCACTGTGTTATCTAGCACCACTGCTGCTGGTGTGAGTTACTCACTCTGAGGTCACAAAGAGGTGTCCAACTATGTAATTGATACTGGGTGTCTTGTTTCTGACTTTAGAGGAAGTGACACACACCAGTGATGGCAGTGCTGGGCAACACAGTGGGGACACATGTAGGCAGCCACTTGGCATCACTATGGAGTGTGAAGGTAGCAATGGGGATCGGAAGCAGCTTGGGGAGGGGCAGAATACTCTGAGAGTGGCACAGACTATTCTGGCCAGTGTAAATGTAAGTGAGATTATCTCAGTCACTTTCTATCATGCACTACACTGTCATACAAAACACCACACAAAACCAGGCAGACTGGAGATTAGAGTTTCCTTGGTCCCTGGCCTCTGACTTCTGGTGTAGAAGGGAAGGAGGGGGAAACTTAGAATATGGCCTACGATAAATAATCCAAGACTAGGGGCAGAATGGATTGTAAAGAAAAGAGTCTGCCAATCTTTTCTAAGGGAAAAGTATCGTCCTTCAGAATAAGTACAAAGAGTATGAAGCCAGGGGTAATTCCAGTGTGAAAGAAGTGTGGCCCTTCAGATGTTGTTAGACTCCAATTCCCTTCAGCACTTGCCAATCTAACCAGTAATGAAGAATGCTGAGAGATGTAGTCTAACCGCATCTGAGGCTTAATGAAACAGGAGCTGAGTGTTGAGACAAGGGCTGGGGGAAAGAAGTATGCTTGGAACTTGGAAATGTTCTTCAGCCGCTTCTTGTTCTTGTTCTCTTCAAGAAGCCTGTAAAGATGAGCAGAGCTTTGGTTACATTTTGCCCATCATTAGGAGGGTTATGAGTGGATTGTCTGTCAGTATGCCTCTCCTGGAAGCAGTAAAGAGAACATAAAGTTGCAGAGCAAAAGACCAGGTAAAATTAAAGGAAACTAACTTTTGGGTGAGACTGGCAAAAAAGCAAGCTTCCCAGTGGCTTCAGGGCATGGCATCCACATGCTACATGCCCCAACTCTGTCCCAAGTTGGTGTCATGCTGCCCGTATGACCACACAGTGGGAAGCATTGCAGTGTTTCAGCGGCAAGGCAATTAGATGCCACATGCTGCTGAAATGTGGAAAAACCACCGCCATGGCAGCCAAGACACCTTTTTCCCGATGCAAAAAGGAACGGCTTTCTGCCACTTCTTTTTGGGCTGGGAAAATGCCAGATTGGGGCTGTAGCATGCAAGGGTGGCCAGAAGCCACTTGTTCAGGGCTGTTTGTTTCACCCCAAAAAGTCAGGTCTGAATCCTATCAGTTAGTCCCAACTAAAGTGGGATCATTGAATCAGTTATTGAACAGTGAGTCAACATGTTGGTAAATCCTACTGATTCAATGGGTCTATTCCAGTTGAGAAAAAGCAATAGGATTCAGGCCACAACCTCATGTAACTTCAAGTGTGTAAAAATTGCTTGTTCTTAGCAAGAAGCCACACTATATGAAACAAACTACATGAGTCTTGCAATGCTTTCTTTTCTCAATGGATGGTAAAACACCCTCACAGTTAGCACTCATTGTCTGATACAAGATATAATATAGTTACCATAACAGCGTAGAATCTAGAATCAGAGTTGGAAGATATCACAAGGGACATTCAGAATAGCCCCCTACCATGCAAGAAGACACGATCAAAGCACTCCTGACAGATGGCCATCCAGCCTCCGTTAAAAAACCTCCAAAGACGGAAACTTCATGACTCTGAGCCAGCATTTTCCACTATCAAATAGCTCTTACCATCATCTAAAGTGGAATGACTTTCACATCATTGAGGAAACATGAGAAAGGGATTCAGTGTAATTCCATCACTGGGTATCATTTCAGTCAAGAACCTTTCCAGTTTGTTAACATTACAATTGACTTTCTCATGCAACTTTGACTACTTGGCTTACTTAAAACTAAAAGGCCTTGCTGTCTTGAGCCCCTGTAGTGGAGGAAAGGCAGGATAAAAGTGAATAAAATAGTAAAAAATAATAATTCCTAGAATGATTTAATATTGGGTGATGTTGGCACTGACTGTGCTTGTAAAAATATACCTTGATATAAACTAAAACAAACCACCCTCATTTAATTTTTAACTCCATCAACTGAAAGCCTAATAAGGTAACTTGAATATATTTGGCTACTGGCAACACTATTCAAATGAAGCACATAATTTGTTAAATACTAGCAAATATGCTTTGGGCTTTGAAGCTAATGTAATTTTTCATTTTCTTTTTTGTTTGGTTGGTAGTTCTGGGGTATCAAAATGTTTCTTTCCCTCGAGCTCTGCTTTGGTCAGAGTATCAGATTCAGTCAAGATCTTCTACTTTTTATTTTGACATAATAGTAGGCCAGATAATTTTTCTTCTTCACTGGATACCAACCAGTTGCCCTTCCAGTTGCTTGATCTCTTTTTGTCCTGTACATGACTGTGACTTCAAAAACTGAGGCAAGTAGTTCTGTTTGAACTTTCTGCTATTTTGCTTAGTTGAGCCCAGTTTTCATTCTCTAAGTGTACTTTCAGTGGTTGTGGTTATACAGTAAGAGCATGAAAATAACTGCACCCTGCAGTCTCATAAACTGCCCTTGTGACCTTAATGCTATCTAAATGACTTACTTAAGAGCATCCTTTTAAACAGGGCTAGACACTTGAATGCCTGGAAGCCATATCTTATCCTTCAAAGGCCTCTTTTTCCAGTTTCTATCTACTATCGTTGCCCTATTTGTGAGTTTTCCCTGGGCAAAACCATGCCCTGCAGAAGCTTTGGTACCCTGGGATTCATTTGAATGACCTGCATAATTTGTTTTAGAATATCACTATTAGTGTGCTGTATATGAGCAAGTGAATGAATGAAAGAGAGTGGGGTTTTTGAAGAGAGAAGGAAAAGGGAGTTCCCAAGAGCCCTCATCTTAGGCTGGCCAGAGGGATAATCTGGCAAAAGAGACTGCTGGTTAGGTCAAGGCCAATTGAAATAAGAAGAGAAAGAAGTGAAACCCATTTTCTACAACCCAGCAGTGGCCTTATTGTCCTTGCTGTTTCTCAGAACTATATTGTGGAGGAATTATGTACAGAGAGAGCAATGAAAAAAGTGTAGCGACTGAGACTGAACAGGCCAAACCATAAGTGACCTAGTTTTTCTTGCAGAGTATAATGCTCATGAATGGTATCTTTTCATGACAGTTGGGGTCTTTTTTGAAGTTAATTTTTAATTTAATATGGCAGAGCTTTGAAACTTAGGGGCTGTGCAGACTGGCAGTTTGGGCCAGTTTGGGGGTGGAGTCAGGGTGTATCATTTACATGACGCACACCCAGGCTCTGCCCCAGAGCGGCGTGATACCATGCACTGCATTGCATGGCATGCAGCATCACGGCACTCCTCTGGCTCTGTGACTGCACAACACAGCCCTGGTGGAGCGCTATAAAGCCACGGCACTGTGGCTATCATACCCTTTGCAGGATGCAAAAAGGAGCAGCTTTTTGCGGCTCCTTTTTGCACCCTGCAAAGGCCAGATCAGGGCTACCATGTGCAGTTGGTGTGGCCCCGATCCAGTGAAAAGGGAGGTGGCTGCAGGCCACCCATAGGGGTGGTTTGCACAGCTCCTATGTTTGTCAAAGTAATTTATTCTTCTAATTTGTTATAGAATTTGAAAAGCAATTAATTTTTTACTCAATACAAAGGTTTTATAAGTAACTTATAGTATTGTGTCCTCATGCTTTTTTGATGAAAAACATCCTTACATATGATGAGAATGATGTAACACTTGAAAAAGAAATCTGGCTAACTGCCTCTTAAAAACTGTGGCCTAGGTCCTACATCACAGAAATATTTAAGAATACTTAACTGTGTATCATCTCCTAACCCAACTCCCCACACCTATCCTATCAGTTCATAGTCACACCAAGTGATGGAGGTCTGTTCCACCCCCTTCTGCTAGAAATCTGTAGTATGACAATCACAAGCAAGACCCCTGTTGCATCTTCTCACCTCAGTGCAGACGGCTAATGGGAGCGGGCCGGAAAATTTGTCCCCCAGCACCTTGATCACAAGCAGAACAGACCTCTGTTACTTGGTGTGGCTACTCACTTTTAAGGTAGTTGTTTTTCAGGGAGCATTTTCAATTGTGACAATAGTGCTAGGATCATAAAAATGAATACAGTCAGCCCTCTGTATTCACAGGTTTTTTATCCATGGACTGAAGCATTTATAGCTTGAAATTTTTTTTTTTTAAAAAATACATAAACTCCAAAAAGCTGACCTTGATTTTGCCATTTTATATAAAGGACACAATTTTATCACACCATTGCATATAATGAGACTTGAGCATCCATGGATTTTGCTATCCAGGGACAGGGGCTGGACCCAAACCCCATGGATACCAAGGGCCCACTCTACTGAACACTCATAAATGTGTAAGCCTTACTCATGCCAGACTCTAGTTTTAAAGTAACAAGAAAATGTAACTTGTTAGATTAAGAAAGTGGCTCCATTCTTTTGTTACTTTTCCAATCCAATGTCATATTCTCATTAAAAAAAACCTATACTTACAGGGGACTATGTTAATAGTAATGAAGATGGTGGTAGCAACAGAGGCCAGACACAACTTGTCTTTTTACTGTGCCAAACTGAGGGGGTATTGGGTGGTTGGGCTAGGCTAGGCTACTTGCAGAGCTGGCTTCTATCAATATTGGTGCCTGCCATCTTATCCCAACCTTTTCCCATTTGTAAACTTGAGGGATAATGCCAGGGTGGGTGGGTGGGGTCTAGTGGATGTCACCTTGGCATGCATCTTCTAAGACCTGAAATCATCTTGAGAAGTGGCCCAAAATAATATGTGAGCAAAAAACAAACAAGCAAACAAAGGCCAACAACAGTGGAGAAAGATGCTGAAATACCTGGATGAGTATTTCATTTGGGTGATCTCAAATTGAGCATTTTTTTTTACAGTGAATGTAAGTATTTAGTAGCAATTATAAGTTAATTAAAAAGGAGTTCTTGGAGCACTGAAGAAAAATACGTTTTTTTCTGGAGAAAAAAAAAGGTTTATATAAATTTGTAGAGCATCTGCTACTTCTACTGCCTCTCCTAGTAAAACCAAATATTCCAAGTACTTGCCACCCCTTTTGGATACTGGCATACTGTTTTAGACAGAACTCACACAATGTTGAATGTTTTTGAAGTACTTTTGGAGCAGCTCTGTTATATCCCCCCAACAGAATGTTTAAATTGGTATAATTCATACTGTATTATTTTGCTACTTCCAAAGCTTGCAAACATTTGGCCAGTTAGTCTCCATCCAGGAAATATTCAAATTTTTAACTATTTCCCCGTATTTGTATTGACACAAAGAAAGCTTCAGGCTTAATGGGGAAAAAATGACAGCAAAATTGTACATCATACCTGAATGCTCGTTGTCCTCTCACAACTGGAGTTCTTCTTCCAGATTTTGGAATGAGTGAACTGATAATTCATAAAATACATACCAGCTATATGAATATTTCCTCTCAATTTTAACAACTGACCACATTTACATACTGTGCCATCCTTTTTCCAGGAATGTCTGAACAGCATATGGTTCTTCTTCTGCTTCCAAAGGCATTGGCAAACCTCCTCTAAACAATTCATGCCAAGAAAACCTATGATAGGTTTGTCTTAGGCTCTCCATAAGTTGGAAATGACTTGAAGGCATACACCACTACCACCAAACAATGTTTTCATTTCATCGTCCCTGAGAGGCTAGCAGGAATGGGACATTTTGTTACCTAAGCTATTTTAGCAAATATGCCCTGTACCCCAAATCAAAGCTAACCATACTATTTTGGCATACCATTTTTCCTAATTGTCACCTTCTCAACCTTCCATTCCTACCTAGCTACTGTTTGCTAGCATCGGTTGTCATGACTTTTCTTCTTCCCAACATTCCAGGTTGCTTGGCCATCATTACCAATGTCCCCTACCATGCCATATTTCTCTTCAAATGAATTCACATTTCTGAAGCTAGTCCAACTACACACATTTGGAAAGAATACTCCAATTAAGAAGCTGGATAACACCGAGCTTGACCTTGGAGCAATATTAACGGTATGAACAGAAACGTTTGTGATAATGAGCACGGCCATCGTCCTCAAAATGCTTCCTCAGGAGAAACCTCTTTGAGGTATTTTGGGTCACATCTGAGTTTGCCAGGGCTTGAAATGTAAAAAACAAAAATGCAGACTCGTGGTGCACCTTGGTCTGGATGCATGATAGCACCCAGTACTTGGAAGGTATAATTTAGGGACTTGCTGTTTTGTGTATTACCTGAAGCAGAGCCTGGTGGTTCTGAATGGGTCCAGTGGTAAACCACCATGCAAAAGTGGTTTTACTTTGTTGTTATTGTTGTTTGCTTTCAAGTCATTTCCACCTTATGACAACCATATCATGAGGTTTCTTTGCAAGGTTTGTTCAGGCCTTTCCCTGAGGCTGAGTGTGTGTGACTTGCTGAAGGTCATGCCCAAGCGGGGAATTGAACCCTGGTCTCCAGGGTTGTAGTCCAACATCCAAACCACTATGCTGTTAAAATATTTGTATTCTGTCTTATATCACAAGGGCTCCTAGATGCTTATACGTTATATTGATTTCAGCAATTTTAAACAATTTAAAGTAATAAATATAGAGTAAACAGGCTAAAAACCCTTTGTAAAATAAAAAATAAAAGCAGATGTAAAATATGAAAACATGTACATCAACACATTTATATTTTAAACACGTGCACCAACATATTTATTGTTTATTAAGTTGCCTAGTGAAAATGCTTTTTTTTTTGGACTACAGCTCCAAAACCGATACTGTCTGGGAATGCTGGTACTGGGAATCTAAAAAAGTAAACTGGTTTTTTTTATGGGAACAGGGGAGGGAGACAGGGAGGAAGGGGAAACCAGTTTACCCCTTGTCTTTTTTGGAAGCTGACCCAGAAATAAAAACAAAACAATCTGAAAACAGATGTCAATCTGTGAGGGAGATCCTGAAGGAAATGACAAAGATGTTTCATTTTTGTTGCACTGTGAAGATTTTTAGCACAGTCCCAGTGCTAGGCCCTTTCTCTACCTCCTCACATTACTTTGGGTGTGAAGAGATCTGTTCATAAAGAAACAAAAACCTTTGGGAGGCTGATGAGAGCATATGTCTCCTTCCATATCCCCCCCCCCCTCAATATGGCATTCTGACTAGAACATTGTTTTGACCTCATTAGGCTGAGAGTACAGAAGGAGAATGGTGGTGCATTCCTTATCCCAAGAAAGGAGAAATAAATAAATTGTATGTTGTTTAGAGATGAAAAAAGCCACTTGAAGCAAACTTTTGAAAACTTCTTTTAGAAAGATTTTCTATTAATTCTTCATGCAGCATCTGGGAACAAAGAAAGAAAGAAAAAAACCCAGAAAGCCTGAGAAAAGCTATTTTTATCTATCAAACATTTTGGTCTAGTTTTAGGAGAAGAAAGAAGTTTCCTAAAATGGCATTTTTCAAGTTTCTATGAGGAAGCTAGCTGGGGGGGAAAATATATTGATTATTTAAAAGAGTTCAAAGCAGAGAAGAATATTCTAATGGTCAATGTGAATGATAAGATGAAATGATATTTGGGAATATACTGTTATCTTTTTAAAAAAGTCATACAGCTTTAGTGGAACATATGTACTGAACCAGTTGATAAGACAAGGAAGATGGTTATTGATTGGCAAGACAATGTAGGGCAGCTTCATTGCGTTTTATTCTTGGGTATGCATTAGCACATAAAGTAGTAGACTGTGGATGAAGAATTAGATATAATGTTACTCCTTTGTGCCTCCTTTGTCATACTGAATGATGATATGGAAGAGTTGAACTAAAATTTATGTCCATGTTATACTGTGGGCCCACTGTATCTGCAAGGGTTTGGTTCCAGGACCCTTCACGGATATGAAAAAAGATGAGTGTTCAAGTCCCATATTATTACATGGTAACAACATGAATGCAGACACTTCAGCATGTCTGTGTTCATGTTCCTGCTATTTAACAATAGAAGATGTCCAACCCGTGGCTGATGGAATCTGTGGATCCAAAGCCTGTGAATCTGGAAGGCCCACCATATATGTATATGCTTTGAGTGAGAGTTCCTGCATGACAGGGGGTTGGACTGGATGGCCCTTGTGGTCTCTTCCAACTCTATGATTCTATGTATATTTCATATTTTGAGGAACATAAAATATACACCTATATGGTGGAAAAAAGCTACAGTACTGCTGGTGGCTGTATGGAAATGACTGGAAGAACTTTGTACAACAATGATTATGATGACATGAGTCCATTGTTCAAATTTGCTAATCTTCTTGACCTGTTTCTCCCCATATGTCTTTGCAGGTTTAGATAATGCAAAGTCTATATATCTTGGCCTCTGCTTATGTCTAGCATTGCATCATACTGTGACCTTGGTAGTAGTGAGTAGCTGGGTGGACAAGAAAGCTTCCCCTAATAAGGTCCTATTATTATTATTATTATTATTATTATTATTATTATTATTATTTATATCCCATCCTTTCCCCAGATTGGGACTCAAAATGGCTTACAACAATTAAAAAACATTGTTATGAATCCACAAAATACAAAGGTTAAAACACAATTAAGCAATCAGAAAAAATTAAAACCAGGTTAAAACATATATCATTAAAACACACACACACACACACACACCTAATGACCAAGGACAAGCTGTTGCAAATAAATTATGAGAACTGAAGGTTCTCTGACACAGGCCTAAGTAGTTAGAAGCAAGCGTCCTGTAAGTAACAGGAGTCACTGAAGGGTGGAATGTACACTGAAGGCTGGCATGAAAGATGCTCTGCTCTATAAAAAGCCCAGCAGAAGTAGCCTGGAGGAGCTTCTTGCAGTCCAGAAGATCTGGTACGGTGCTGCACATCCTTGACCTAGGCTGTCTTCTCTGTTGTTTCCTGGGGTTTCCTTACAGCAAGAACAGAGATGTGGGTTGCTCTATGGAATGTGCTTTAGATGTTGGACTTTAGATACAGTGGTGCCTCGGGTTACGAAATTAATTCGTTCCGCCGCGGCGTTCGTAACCCGATGCATTTCGCAAGCCGAAAAAGGCTTTTCCAAACCGCGGCTAGCGGTCGCGTTTGAATTTCGCGCCGAAAAAAATTTCGTAACCCGAAAAAAACTTCGTATCCCGGAACAGTTTTTTTCAATGGAGCTTTTTCGTATCCCGGAAATTTCGTAACGCGGCGCATTCGTATCCCGGGGTACCACTGTATAAGAATTCTCTATTAAATGTAAAATTTTGCCTGTTAGTTAATAAATCTGTCAAACCTTCTGTCCACTTATTGTTTCCAAAGTCAAAAGAACTTTTTGTCTTTGGCAAAACAGTGCCTAAAAGGAGCCCTGGTACTGCAATGGTTAAATACTGGTACTGCAGCTACAACATTGTAAGTTCGATCCTAGAGGATGGCTCCATGGTCCGCTTAGTCTTCCATCCTTTCATAGATTGGTAAAATGACTACCAAGCTTGTTGGAAGTAATTGGCTTATGCATTGTAAACTGCTTAGGTAGTGCTAGATCACTGAAATATAGAAATGTATAGAAATGTATAGAAATGTACTTGCTATTGCTAAGACTATTGCTAACAGCAATCACTTCTGATTAAGTTTACTTATGGTTATGTTACATCCTTTACTTCTGATTAGGTCACAATAAATCTGAGTTTTGAAAGTGCTACAGGACTCCATATGAATGGATGCAGGAGGAAAGACTAAAAAGACCAAGAATAGAGGATGGTTGGCTGTTTTGGCATGAAAAGAATAGAAATCTTCATTGCTTAGGTCTCCAAAGAGCCCTTCCTATTAATCACAAACACAGCCTGATAAAAGAATACAGATTCTGAAATACATGTCACAAACTCACTTATGTATACAGTCT
Organism: Sceloporus undulatus; assembly: GCF_019175285.1. NCBI lineage: Eukaryota > Metazoa > Chordata > Lepidosauria > Squamata > Phrynosomatidae > Sceloporus > Sceloporus undulatus. The sequence continues at coordinate 166,654,270 of NC_056524.1, forward strand.
CACAGTTTAATTGTGTGGTTGTAATTATAATTTCTGTAGGTCTTGACATTATGTTGTTCTAAGGCAAAAAGGAAAAATGATACACACCACATCTAAATAAATAATTGAGCACTGCAATGCAAATGCCTGCTTTGATGCTTTGTTTTAATGCTTTATATGAAGCTGAGCTGAGGGGAAATTTCTTTTGACATGCAACAAGAAAGAAATAGCCTTGGATATGGTTTCTCTAATGAAAGCTACCAAAGAGAGAGCTCATAAATAATATTGTGCCCCCAAAGGCTTAGTTCAGAAGGTCTTTAAGCAAAGGAGTAATTAATTACTTTGGCAAGATTAAGCACATGTTTAAGTTTAGGTATGTCCTTAAATGCTTAGCAGAATAGAGATTCTGATGAATGAAAAATTATAGCCAAAATCAATGAAAGTTTTGCAGATAGTAAAATGTTTTATTGGCCCGATGCCTTATTGAACAGATAACTACTCTAATAAATAGGACACATGGATGCTTCCATGGGCTACAGCCCATTCAGATTTTACTTTTAAATGGAGTTTTTTTTAAAAAAAAATACCCATGTATAAATGGCAGAATGTGAATGATCAAGTCATTATTCATATATTTATTTATATCCCAACCTTTCCCCAAACCTGGGACCCAGAATGGCTTACAAGATTAAAACAGTACAATTAAAAACGTAAAAATGTTACATTAAAACAGAATTAAATTATTACAATAGTAAAACAGATTGCATAAAAGAATAAAATACAGCGAAAGAGATAAAAGTGTTTAAAAGAATACAACATCCAGCCCATTATTTTCAAAAAGTCCTTTCTGAACAGGTAGGTCTTAGCTTACCAGTGGAAGGCCAGCAAGGAGGGGTCTCCCTGGGAAGGGTGGTCCAGAGTCTAGGGGCAGCCATGGAAAATGCCCTCTTGTGTCCCCACCAACTGTGCTAGTGATGGAGGTGGGACAGAGGGAAGGGCCTCTCCTGAGGATCTCAGAGCCTGGGCTGGCTCATGCAGGGAAATATGGTCTGCCAAATTGCCTGGATCTCAGCCATATAGGGCTTTATAGGCCACAACCAGCACTTTGAATTGTGTCCAGAAACAAACTGGCAGACAGTGGAACTGTTTCAACAGGGGCGTTGTATGATCTCTATAACCTGGCCTCCAGGTTCAAAGCTGAGTCCAAGAGTAACCCAAAACTGCACACCTGCGTCTTCAGGGAGACTGTAACCCCATCTAACACAGGCTGAATCCCTATTTCCTGATCTGCCTTCTCACTTACCAGAGTACCTTTGTCTTGTCTGGATTAAGTTTCAATTTGTTTGCCCTCATCCACTCCATTACTGATGACAGACACTGGTTTAGGACCAGGGCAGCCTCCTTGGATTGAGGTGGAAAGTAGTAGTAGAGTTGAGTGTCACCTGCATATTGATGGCACCACATCCCAAAACTCCGGATGACCTCTCCCAATAGTTTCATGTATATGTTAAATAGCATAGGGGACAACACAGAACCTTGAGAGACTCCACTGGCCTATGGCCAGGGGGTTGAGCAAGAGTCCTCTAGCACCACCTTCTGGGTTTGTCCCTCCAGGAAGGAACAGAGCCACTGTAAAACAGTACCTCCAAGTCTCATCCTAGAGAAATGGCCCAGAAGGATACCATGGTCGATGGTATCAAAAGCCACTGAGAAGTTGAGCATAACTAACAGGGACACATTGCCCCTGTCCAGTTTCCTGCATAGGTTATCTACCAAGGTGACCAAGGCTGTGTCTCTTTTGTAGCCAGGCCTGAAACCAAATTGAAATGGATCTAGATAATCCATTTCATCCAGAAACCCCTGGAGTTGGGAAGCCACCACACGTTCCAACATCTTGCCATAAGATGATAGGTTGGACACTGGCTGTTAATTATTCATTATAGTGGGATCCAGGGATGACATTTTCAGCAAAGGTCTCACCATGCCTCCTTTAGGCAAGTTGGAACACTGCCTTGTTGTAGGGAGGTGCAAATTACCCTGATAGTATAGCAACTATTTATTTGGTGAACCATTTTTTTTTAAATATAAAAGGTAAAGGTTTTCCCTTTGATATAACTGTCTAGTCATGTCCGACTGTAGAGGTAGTGCTCATTGCTGTTACTAAGTCCTGGGAGCCAGCATTGTCAAAGATGACTCCATGATCATGTGGCCAGCATGACTGCACAGAACACTGTTACCTTCCCACCAAAGTGGTACCTGTTTATCTATTTGCACTTTTACATATTTTCAAACTGCTAGGTTGGCAGAAGCTGGGACTAGTGATAGGAACTCATTCTGCCATGTGGCACTTGGGTCTCAAACTGCCAATCTGCTGACCTGCTGGCGTCAGAGTCAGTGTACTAAATGTTGACTTAGATGAGTGGTTGGATAGAGCCCTTATCAGGTTTGCAGATGACACAAAACTGGGAGCATGACTAACACATTGGAAATTAGGAACAGAATTTTAAAAAGACCTAGATAAACTAGAAAATTGGGCAGAAATTAATAAAATGAAATTCAATAGAGACAAATGGGCAATTCTGCATTTTGGCCACAAACATCAAATGCACAGGTATAGGATGAGGGATACATGATCATCAGTACTGCATGCAAAAGGGACTTGGGATTATTGTTGATCATAAATTGAACATGAGCCAGCAGTGTGATGCTGCAGGAAAGAAGGTGAATACTATTTTAGCTTGCATTAGTAGAATCATAGGCGGTTTACAGACCACCCCTTTGGGGCGGCCTGTATCCACCCCTTTCCCCGACGGATTGGGGCCTCACCTGCCACAGTGGCAGCCCTGAGGCCCCGATTTGCCGCTTTTCCAGGCCGCGGGAAGCGGCAAAAGGCCGCTTACCCATGGCCTGAAAAGGGGGTGTCCTTGGGGCTTCATGCCCCAAGGACACCCGACAGCGGCAGGGAAAGGAGAAAGGGGCCACTTGGCCCCTTTCTCCTTTGTATTGCTGGTGCAGCCATGTAAAGGCTGCGCCAGCAATACACACCCAGGAAAGAGCTCCATTTTGGAGCTCCTTCCAGCGCCACAGAAAGGGCACCACAGGCGCCCTTCCACAGCGCCAGGACATTATGTCTGTGCCGCTCCATTTGGAGGCGGCACAGCTGTGACGTCCTAATGGCGGCGCCCATGTAGAATGGGTGCTGCCATTTTGTACGTTCTGTGTATGTACTAGGGTTGGGGGCATCTGAAAGAGATGCCCCCGGACAACCCTAGTACGTACACAGTACATACTAAAAGTCCCATCTGGAAAGGACCATAGTTTCCAAGTCAAGGGAAGTAATAGTCCTACTATATTCTGCACCGGTGGAGCCTCATCTGAGTACTTGCATTCAGTTCTCCACATCTCATTTTTAGAAGGGTATAGTCAGGATGGAGCAGGTTCAGAAACAGTCAATGAGGATGATAAAATATATGAAGAAAAAACATATGAGGAAAGTTGAAGGAGGTGGGCATATTCAGCTTGACGAAGAGAAGACTGAGGGGTGACATGATAGCACTCTTTAAATACTACAAGAGCCACCACAGAGAGGAGGGGGCAGATTGTTCTCTGCTGCCTCAGAGGATAGGACCAGGTCTGATTGTTTGAAAGTCCAGGAGAGTAGGTTTTAATTGAACATCAGAAGGAACTTGACAGTAAGAGCAGTTCAACAATGGAACCAATTGCCTACAGAAGTGGTAGGATCTCCTTCTCTGGACATCCTCTGAAACAGGCTGGATAGCTACCTGCTAGGGATGCTTTAGCTGGAGATCCTGCCCTAAGCAGGGGGTTAGATCTGATAGCCCCTGAGGCCCCTTCCAACTAAGATTGTATGAGTCTATGATTTTGGGAAGAGTAGAACATAATGTTTTGACAAATGAAAATACAAAGGCATTGCAGTAAAAGATAGGCAAGTGGACATGGCATTCAGTTCTCTTCAACTTCTTGCCAATACCTCCATTATTTGATATGTTTTTTAAAAAAAATTCCATTCCCGAGAAGCAAAGAGCAAGTATCCTATCAGAAAGTTTGCCCATTTAATTCATGTGCTTGTTCTAAATGCAGATCATCTTGGTTGCTTTCAAAAATATTTTGAAAACTAATTAGCTAAGCTGGGATGATGTGGAAAGCATTTAAAATTCCTGTTATCCCTTGAGTCTGATAAACCATGAAATCATGCATAAGTCACCAATTAAGCTCATCCAATGTTTAATGGGTAAAAGATCAGATATATTTGAACTTCATTCAAGCCAATTATGTTTTTCCCCAAACTGGTGCACTGGAACTATTAATGGATCTTGACTTTGCCTTAGGCTTGAAGCTACCAATTTGCTCCTTTTCGCATGAAACTTCTCATTCAGTATATGTTACATTCTCTTGCTATTTAAATTATCTCAATCTGTCAGAAGCTGCAATAGAGTGTGTCACTTAATGTTCTGAGATGGCATGTTGGTGCAGAAAAAAGTTGGAATAAATTAATGACACAGAAGTAGTAAATGAATCTCTACTTCACATTTGCACAACCATGACCTACTGAGATGAATGCAAACCACCATTATATCCCATGGCCCATTAGGGACTTCAAAAAGGAGATGGGGGCAAGCATGTTGTAGTCCACAGTTTATGGTGGATGAGGTACATCCAATTTGGTTGACTACAAATGCTGTAAGCCTTCTGCACTTTGTTGCTTTAAATTAGAAAAGGAGAGGATGCTTGTTTATTCACACTGTTATTACTACTGTATGTGCCTAGATTTGGATTAGGGGCCAAGAGTTAGGTCTACAGTTATACCTAAGTGGTATCAAATGTTTTTCTTGTTCAGTACCTTTGAGTTGACCCTGATTTACAGTGAACCTGTCACAAGTTTTTCTTGGAAAATGTATTCAGAGGAGGTTTGACATTGCCTTTGACTAAGGAGATTACTACACATAGTTTTTAAACCATGATTAGACTGGGATAAAGCACCTTTGGCAATACTTATTGCATGACATCGCCTTCAACCTGTAGCTGCTGCATCCCTTTTCATTGGATATCCCTTTTCGCTGATGGGGGAAACCTGTCAATGAGCTTACAAACATGCTAGTCTCCAGGTGCGAAAGGTCGCTGCTGGAGAAGTTACATTATTGGCAGCCACATGGTGTCAGTGTACCCTCCCGCTCACTATTTCCAAGCAGGCTGATTCTCTTTATTTATTTATTTATTTTCTATTTCTTTTATCTTCTATTCCCCCCCCCTTTTTTTTAAACCCCTTAAATCACCTGCAGAATTGCTAGCTTGGGGCCATGGCGTATGTATGACGCATGCCCAGAAGCTGGCTGCACATGGGCCAGCTTCCAGGTGCTCTGGCAGCATGGCGTTTACACGCTGTATGCCGCCAGAGCACCTTAAAGCCACAATGGGGCAGAAAAGACTGACTTTTTGCTGGCGCAAAAAAAGAGCAGCTCTTTGCCACTTCTTTTTGGGCCTTGCAAAAAGGCAGATTGGGGTGGCGGCATTCAGTTGCTGTGATCGCAATCCAGCTTTCTCAAGGGCGGCTTCAAGCCGCCCCTTTGGTGTGGTCTGTTTCACCCGATACAGAGGGTTAATTTTATTTTGATTCCTTTTGTTGCTTATTATGTCCAAACCCAGACAACCTGTAATTACTCTTTATCAGTTTAGGGTAACAAACCATCTGCAAACCATAATTCTGGTTTGTTCCTCAAGTCCTGAGTCTGGCTATAATAACAAGCCTTGTTAATTGAAAATGAAAGAAAAGCTTCTGCTCTCTTTTCCACAGTTGCAGCTGAGGAATAGATGGAGTGAGAAGAACATAAACCTTAGGCTTATTCATATTACGTTAAACATTAGTTTAGTGACACATAGAGGTGCACCTAGTATCCTTGACACTTAGTGCAGATTATTTTTTAGCAACCCTCTCCTCTCTGCAGCCAAAATATTTAAAGTAATAATAATGAAATGAATAATAATAATGAAATTAGCTTACTTGCTGTTCACCGCTATGATCTTTGGAATAGTGGTATATAAATAAAACAAATTAAATTAACAACAACAACAACAACAACAACAACAACAATAATAATAATGGCCAGAAAGGAATTGCAGATAGCGGAAATTTTATTGAACCCATAGTAAAGACAGGGGTCCCACAGTCTTTTTAGGACCCAGAGTAAGCATCTGCCTTTCCTCAGTGAGGTTTTATCTATGCATGCATCTATCTCCTTTCCCTCTGGGAGCATCCAGTTCAGCTCTCAAGAAGTTTGGGGAAAATTAAATAGAACTGAGATTTTTCTGAAACTCTTGTAATGACTGCCATGTCTTTGTACTGTTTGTTGGTTTGGTTATAGCTTTGTTAAAACTCCCAAACAAAAATACCTGCTCCTACTGCAGATCAGGTTTCTTCATCCTAGCAATGTCCAAATGGCAACTTTTGCCAACTTTTACCCCCAAGCTCTTTCCCCACAAGCCTAGAGGGTCATTTTCTACTCTGCTTCCAGATAGACTAGAGAGTTACTTTTGAAAAAATGAAATCCTAGAATCTGGGCCAGCTAATAATCCTAATGAGTACCAGGTAATTGCCTAGAATCTGGATTTACTGTGGCAAATCCAGTCACATGGAGCCCTGCAATATGAACCTTGGATAAACCAGCCACCTTGAATCCTATTTTGGGAGAAAGATCTGCTATAAATCCCTTAAAAATAAATAAATAAATATGCTCTCCCACTGGACTCATGCCAGTGGGAAGAAAAGATGCTTAAGCAGGAATACTGTAGCTCACATTTGAGGATGAATGAAAATGAAAAACAGAGGAGGAAGGAATCTATAGCCCCTTTAAGACAAACTGATTTCTGTATTACCATGAGCTTTTGTGGATATCAGTCCACTTCCTCAGTCCTTGCATGTGGGCACTGCCTACTGAACTCCCAAGAAGCTTGAGATATTTCCAGTGATTTGAAGTGGGACTTCATTACCTTGATTTGCATAGTTCTGCTTCCCTTCCTGTTAGTACCAAAACCAGAACAAATAATGTGGATCACCAAGTATTGCACAACATATTAAGAACACTCTGTGAATTTGTGTTATCTATGGCGGGGTACATACCGCCGCTTTGCGGCGGTCTGCCGCCGCCGCTGGTAGGTCCACGGGGGAGCCGGAGCCTTCAGACGGCGCAGCTCCCACGCAGACCGAAAAAGAAGCTCCATTTCGGAGCTTCTTTTTGCGGCGCCTCCATGACGTCGCGAGGAGTCTCTGGCGCATTTGCGACGTCATAGGCGCCGCGACACGTCTGGACGCTATGCATCCAGTACGTAAAGATGGCGGCGCCCATGTGGAAGGGGCGCCGCCATCTTGTACGGACACAGTCCGTACTAGACTCAGGGGCGTCTATAAGAGACGCCCCTTTTTTAAAATGGGACGTCCAGAGGACGTCCCAACTGCCGGTTTGTAATCGGCCTATATAAAATACAAAATGCAGGCTTTCTTGGTGCAGAATTTAGATTACTGAGGCAGAGATTTATTATTTTAAAAAATACAATGTATATACTTTCCTATGGTAGCTTATTATGTAAAATAATACTCTTGCTTCATTGGAAAGTTTCTTTCACAACTTAAATTGGTATGGGTTTCCATTTTTAATGACACCAGACACTGTGGGGATAATTAGGATAAGATTAATAAGTGTCTCCTTATAATAATTATAATATTTTAAAATGTCTGTATTATAACAATGGTTTATTTTTTAGAATAGAACAATAATACATGTCCAGTATCCCTATTATGCAATGGGGTGGATGGGTAACAAACACTGTCCCACCTTATGTGTGTCTACTTAGAAATGTCCCATTGAATTCAGTGGGTAGAAACCTCAGTAAATAGGTATACAGTGGTTGTCTTAATGAAGTTTCTAATCAATTTGAGAATATTAAGATGAAGTGCTAGAAGAACTAATGAGTATGTAATTGGGAACAGAAATTAGCATAGAAATGTGAACATATATTTCAAAGCTTGCAAACATCAAAGTACATTAGAATGATAAGCTATATAGGTCCATGTTTTCACAAAGTGATAAGCTAGAATTCCTGAGAATCCTGGCTTATCATTCCATACCAAGCATGTTGTTGCCTATTCCCTGATCACTCCCTGCTTGTACCCACTTTCCAAAAAGTAATTTCTGGAGAAAGGAAAAACCAGTAGGAAAAAGTCTCTTGTTTTATTTAGAGTGGGATTCTTGGTTTAACGGTTCCAGCAACCCAGTCTGATACCAGGAATTGAACATGGCTTCTGATATCAGGCTTGTTTGGGAGTGACATGTGAAGAATTTGGTTTGTGTATAGCTATTCTCCCTTTTGTTTCTGAGTTTCTGATATTTAAGTTACTGTTCCCGATTATCCCGATTATCAGTACAGAAGCAACTGAGCAGCACTCATAGAATAGAATAATAAAATAACAGAATCACAGAGTTGGAAGAGACCTCAAGAGCCATCAAGTCCATGTGATAGAGTCTCTTTGCATACAGGAATACACAATCAAAGCACCCCCAACAGATGGGCATCCAGCCTCTGTTTAAAAATCTCCAAACAATGAGACTCTACCACACTTCAAAGGAGTGTATTCCACTGTTGAACAGCTCTTACTGTCAGGAAGTTCTTGTACTCAGGACAAGAGGCTACTGTTCGGACAGAATAGAGAGAAAAGGAATGGTTTCCAATTGGAAAGAGGGTCAGGCAAGGCTGCATTCTATCACCCTATCTATATACCTTGTCAGCTGAGAACATCATACGAAAAGCAGGATTGGATTTAGAAGAGGGAGGCTTCAAAACTGAAGGAGGAAAAATCAACAATCTAAGATATGCAGATGACACCATAAGACTAGCAGGAAATATCAGAGATGTGGGGAGATTATTGAAGAAGGTCAAGAGAAAGTGCAAAGGCACATTTACAGATGAACATCTAGAAAACAAAAAATTATGACCACAGACAATCTACATAATTTTAAAGCAGACGATGAAGAGATCAAAATAATTCAAGATTTTCCATACTTGGGCGCAATATTCTATCAGAGTGGAGACTGCAATCAAGAAATTAGAAGAAGACTGGGACTTGGAAGGTAGTTATGAAGGACTGAGACAAGATCCTGAAGTATAAAAATATATCATTAAATACAAAAGTTAGGATTTCCATGCCACCGTATTTCTTATTTCTATGTATGATTGTGAAAGCTGGACAGTGAAAAAAGCCGGAAGAAAAAATCAACGCATTTGAGATGTGGTGGTAAAGAAGAGTTCTGAGAATACTGTTCAAGTGAAACACTAAAAAGACCAATGAATGGCTCCTAGAGCAGATCAATACTGATCTCTCCCTGGAAGCAAAGATGACTAAACTGAGGTTATTGTATTTTGGCCATATCAGAAGAAAGAACTCACTAGAAAAGACTGTATTGCTTGGTAAAGTGAAGGGGAATAGGAAAGACCACATTCCAAATGGAAAGACACACTCAAAGAAACCACAGCTCTGAATCTGCAGGAGCAGAGCAGGGAGGTACAGGATAGGGTGACATGGAGGTCTCTCATTCATAGGGTCACCATGGGTCAAAATCAATTTGAAGGCAGTTATCAACAACAAAGGGCAAACCTATCACAGAATTTTCTGGGGCTGAGAGCATGTGACTCATCCAAGGTAAGCCAGTGGATTTCCATGGCTGAGTGGAGAATCGTACCCTGATCTCCAAAGATTCTCTCCCCAGGGGGCGGCCAAAGCGAATTTGCGGAACCGAGGCTCTTTCCAGAGGAACTATGGGATGGTTGTGTTTGTGAGACATTTATCCTCCTCTGCCAGAGAGTGCTGGTGCCATAATAAACTACCATTCCCAGGATTCCCTAGCACTGAGTTATGGCAGTTAATATGGGGAGACACAGAAGAGGACGAATAAGCGCCTTCAGATTGGCTCTTTTTTTAAAAAACCACCGCAAAATTTATAACGAATTAAAAATGGCCAGGTAGTGGGAACGCAAGTACAGGCTACATTAGTGTATGTTATTCCGAATTAATGTGACGTCATGATGACGTCACTTTGATTGACAGCCGAAAAAGGAGAGTGCAAACAAAATAAAGCTAAAACCGGGTTATATATACACTGATTCATTCTTGAATAGGAACGAAAGCGGATCATTTAGATTCAGTGGTACTGAGAACGAGAAAAAAAGCGAATTGGACCGCCGGGATAACAACCTGTGTTATTTTGAATCGGATTTAACGGAACCGGTGTATTTTTAAATCATTGTAAATCGTGAGAACCACCCCTAACTGAACTTTCCTTTTAGCACTGGGTTTGGGGATTTTTTTGTTCCTACTATTATTATAAATTATTAGAAGCCCTTACATAAAGGGTCAAAAATCTTTGGCGGGTTACAGACTGCTGAAAAGCGGCGGTCTGCCGCTGCCGCCGGTTGCAGCATCCGGGAACTGCAGCAGCCAAATGGTGCAGTTCCCGTACACTGCAAAGAAGGAGCGCGAAAATCGCGCTCCTTCCTGCGCCCCGGAAGAGATGCCGCAAGTGCTGAAGCGTGCACTCGCGGCATCATTTCTGTCAAGATGGCGGCGGCCCTGTGGAACAGCCGCTGCCATTTCGTATGGACTCAGTCTGTACTAGGGTTAGGGGTGTCTGGAGTCCGTGCTAGGGTGCCTGTTTGTAATGGGCCTTTGATTCTACATATGTTTTGGATAACTCCCATACCTATTTGCTGTAGTGAGTGGGGTGATGGGAGTTACAGCCATAACATCTGAAGGGGCAAAGTTTTCCCACTCCTAGAATATAGGATGATGCAAATAAATGTATCATTTTTGTTGGAGACATTTCTCTTTGTTACATGTATATGGCCTGAATCCAAGGATTGAACTATGTGGGGACAAAAGGTAGAACAGAAAGGGGGAAGGAAAGAGAAGAAAGTTTATATGCCATACTGCATATCAGATGGAGAACATATGTACCTCTATGATGATACCATTCCCCCTTTTTATGATTGCAGTCACCTCAATATATTGCATGAAAAGATAAAGGTTAATAAGTATAATAGTTTAGGAGGATAGTTTAGTGTGCAAAGTTTCACGCTATTGGAAAACTTTGTATAGCTGTCTGGCAATTCTATGGTTTTTATAATGTGGGTGAAATCCAAATTGTGTCCCAGCAATTGAAAATAATGGTAATAAAAGCATGGGTCAGTACTTTTCCCCAGACCTGAATCTGAGTGAAAAATATGTCAACAAAAATTCAATACTAATAAAGAAGGATTTCTACAGATTGATTTATGAAAACGTTCAGAATAGCAAATTGTCAAAACCTGGGGAAGCAATGTGCACTGTGGTGTCACACAGTTGCTGGAACCTGGAAAAGTTACTTGTTTGGTCGACATTTTCCACAATCACTCATTGCCAAAATCTGACAGCAGCTTGATGAAGCAACAAACTATTGAGGGGTCACCCAACTCCCTTTCTGCTATTATGAGAAATCAGGATAAGGCACATCTTTACAAATCTTGTCCTTCCTTGCAAATTTAGCCGGCCAATTGAGCAAGCATGGAGGCAGGTGAGGAGGAAGACACTGCATGACGAAGTGGGATAAGTCCAACTGTGTTGATATGTTCTGATTTACTGCTCAGGTTCTCCCTCCTCTGGGTAATCTCCAGGCACTTGGACCATTTCCAGGTTCAGAATTGCTTGCAAATGTTGAAAAGAAAATGAAACCAAAAACAATGGTGTGAACTGGGAGTAGATTCTGGAAGTGTGGGAAGAGATTGTCCTTCATATTTTAACTTAAAGTTTTTTATGCAGATGCCCTCCTTGCCTAACTATCTGCCTTTTATATCCCAAATGATGTCACATTCCAAAATGAATGTCAGAAGGGAAGCCAGAGTGCCTTGGTAAAGATGCACTTTAAAAAAACCAGTCCCTTTCCTCAGTATAGTCATATCTTTTTAATTGGACAATTTGCGTAGTAGTTGATTTTGAAGAATGTTCTAATTGACAGTGTTACTTTAGGTAATAATGTGTATCTCCTCTTTGGGTTCTACAGGACCACTTAGAAATGAATATTGCAAACATAAGTACAAAAGGTTTTTTATTTTTTAAAAATCCTGATCTATATAAATGTTTTCATAAAAATATAAAATTCAGCAACAATACTGCATATTTTACACTGTACCCAGCACATATAAAAATATGTCATGCATCCTACAAAGCACCATTGCAGGATTTGCTTGCAGAAATTTTGCTATTCAGACATTATTGTGGGTAACCTCAAAGTCTTCAAATAAAAATACAAAATAGATACAAACAAATAATACAAGCTCCACTATAAGGAATTTTCCTTTCCATTTCCTCCAAAATCCACATATTAAAATTATATTACCTAATTTAAAGTGATAATGGCTTAATTCTTATCACTGGCAAACACATTTCCTTTCTCTCTCCCAATCTCTCTCCATCTACTCCAGGAACTAGCAATAATACCTCTTATTTAGGATTTCCTCATCCACTGGGCTAAATCACTAATTCAAAATGGATTCACATTCATGTTCAAGAGAGCATATACATGCACTGGGAGAGAGTGTGGGATGGAAAAACCTACAGCTAGAAAATTCTATTCTTGATGGCTCTTTCTGGTCCCAGGAATGAAATGTAGAAACAGTTATAGATCTAACGTGGTATACGGTACTTTAGTTTGAGATTTTATAGGGAAAACAGCTTAGATCTCATAAGGATTAGTAATTGTTGCACTGAATGTGATGAACTTTGAAAACCATTTACCCAAAGGATATTTTAATAAAGAATATGTTATAGCTTTGGATATGACTGCTACTTACTGCTCATCAGATATAGAATTAAAAATATTAATCAAATCCTGTACAAACCTGTGACCTATCAAATCATAACACATCAGTGAAGTATTCTGGCCTATCAGGTGACTGGCACACTACTCTATTATTATTGCAATCCCAGGAACGGAGCAAAATATAATGTTTTCTTGGGGCTCTTGTGATTTCCCCAGAATCATGGTTGGGTAACCTGTAGTCCCATGAATGTTGTTGGACCACATCCTTGATACTTGTCCACAATGAGGCACCTCACTCCACTAAGATGGTCAAAAATCTATAAGAATGCAAATAAAATATGTTGGAAATGCAAAATAAAAAATAAAATAAAAAAATAACCCCTCCACAAACAAACAAACAAAAAACAGAAGGATCATGCTACCACATGTGATGCACCTGTAAAAAAAGCAAAACAGTTTTTGAATATGATCAATAAAGCAATATCAGAAATATTAGGTAGATAATTTCAGAAAAACCCAGAGTTGTATCTATTGAATTTAACATACCGACTAGGATAAGAAATAGGAAAAAATACTCAAAATTAGTATCACATATGATAACAACAGCTAGATTGCTTTATGTAAAAAAGTGGAAATCACAGCAAATGTCTTCATTAGAAGAATGGTTGGAAAAACTATTAGACATGAGAGATGCTGGTACACTGTCAAAAAAGCTAAAAGAGGAAAATGAAAGTAATAAAGAAGAAGATTGAGACTTAGTAATTGAATACTGGAAGAAAATAAAAGAAAAAATAATAAAGATTGAATAATTAGTTAATCAGTAGTGATGGAAAGAGAGAGAGAGAGAGAGAGAGAAGAGCATATAATAAAAATAAGAGAGACAGGGAAAAACATGAAAAGGTCAGGATACAAGTTAAAAAATCCAAGGGGTAAGATAACATGGGCATACAGAAATAAAATAACCACACAAAGTAGGATAAAAATAACAATAGCAATAGATAAAGATAATGATAGCTTCTTTATTAGCTGATAATAGCATACTTGTAGAAATAAGAAAGAAATTAGGTTGGATAAGGTATATACAGTATATATAAATAGTTTATAGTATAAATGTAGGGAGGATAGATTGTTTGTTGGTATTGTATTGTTGGTACCATACAGTATGAATGTATTGTATTGTATTGAAAGTGTGTTAGTTTGTTTGTGCAGTAAATGTGTTAATATTTTATATTTGTATTGGCATAAGAATAAAAAATTAGATAAAAAGAGATAATTGTCCACAATGTTTGAGGCTGATGGAGTCCAACAATATTTAGAGGATTAGAGATTTTGTTCTTCTACCACAGACAGTGAGGGAGCTGTGTTTGATTTGGTGATGGGTGACAAGTTGCTCAAGGTTGGGCTAAAGGAAGATCTTCTCCCTTATTTTTCTTTGACTTATTTGAGAAAATCCTCTTATTATCTTATTTTTCTCTTCTGTACATTTTAAGAATATACAGCTTACTTTCTCTGTTTGTTTCTACCAAATCCCTAGAACAGCCTAATATAAAGTTTCTTTTAGAAATAAGCTGAACTATTGTCTGGAGTTATTTCACCATGCCTAAACCTACAGTGGAGTTTGGTTGCTGTGTATTATAGAATCAGCATTATCCTGAAAGCAGATGGCCTGTTAGTACTTGAGTGGCTTCACAGAATTAGTCTGAACATTTTCATTTGCTAGCATTGTGCAAGCAGCCTGAAAAAAATGTTGGTGATTTTTAGCCTTCTTTGGAAAAGAGCCTTTGTGACTAAAATCACTATACCATATGTGTGTGGCCATAGCTGCTACTTCCCTCAAAGTGTTTCCTAGCAGAATGACATCCATATTATTCTTTTTCAAGTGGCCACTTGAAAAATGTGCTGTATCTTGGTGACAATCAAAACTGGCTCCAACGACTCAATCGCTTCATTATCACATTCATCTGTGGCCAAGGCCATGCTCTGACAAGAAGCAGATCACGACTGTAGCCAGCAGCAGTCTACTCGTGAGTAAGGTGAAGAGGCAGTGTACTCATAAGTAAGACAAGGCACCCTTTTGGCCATGATAATAGTAAAATAATAAATAAAACTTTTATTTATATACCACTTTTCCTCCAGATCAAAGCGGTGTACATATGAAAAAACTATATGACACATGTCAGATACAATATTAATGTTCCCTAGCAGCCCCCCCCCCTACACCAGGTGATACCAAGGGTGGTAACATGCCGCTGGTCTGTAGGCAGTTGCTGTCTACCTTGCCTGCTAATAGGCAGGCACACGTGACATTGGTAGCACAGGCTAGAGCAGAATGCTGCTCTTGTATAGGTAAGTCTGTTTATTATACTGTTTACTGCATCACCAAAAGCCTGTGCTTCTGCAGCCCTCCTTTTATAAAATAAATAAATTAATAAATTTTTTATTTCTATCCCGCTTTTTGCCAGGCAATCAAAGCAGCTTACAACAGGTTAAAATACATCCATATGAAGTCTTATTTGAGGCTGAGCATTTTATTCCGGGAAGGCCTGCCAGAAGAGATCCGTCTTAATGGCCTTTTTAAAGCTCTCTAGATTGGTGATTTGACGATTTGACAGATCTCGTCTGGCAGGCCATTCCATAAGTTGGGAGTGGCTGCAGAGTATGTCCTCTGGGAGGTCGCTGTCAACCTGATCTTTAAGGGCTGTAATAAATTCCTCCCAGAGGGCCTGAGGGTACGGGGCGGATTGTATGGAAGTAGGCGATCCCTTAGATAGGTTGGGCCCAAGCCATGTAGGGCTTTAAAGGTGATAACCAACACCTTGTACTGTGCCCGGAAACTGATAGGCAGCCAGTGGAGTGACTTCAATATTGGTGTTATATGGTCACTCCTTGCTGCTCCTGGCTGCCATATTCTGTACCAACTGGAGTTTCCGGACTAGGCACAAGGGTAGCCCCATGTAGAGCGCATTGCAAAAATCAAGTCTTGAGGTTACCAGTGCATGTACTATAGTTTCGAGGTCACCCTGTTCCAGGAAAGGGCGCAGCTGGCGTATCAGCCGAAGCTGATAGCAGGCGCTCTTGACCGTCACATTCACCTGATTCCTCATCTGAAGCGATGGGTCAAGAAGCACCCCCAGACTGCGAACACAGTCCTTTGAGGGGAGCGTGAGCCCCTCTAGGTTGCAGCCCAATCCCTGGTTTGGGGGCCCCTACCGTAAGTACCTTCGTTTTGTCTGGATTCAACTTGAGCTTGTTTTCCCTCATCCAATCCATTACTGCCTGAAGACACTGGTTGAGGGGAGAGATGCCATCTGACGCTGTCGCTGATGACCGGGACATGGAGAAATATATTTGGGTGTCATCAGCGTACTGATAACACCCAGCTCCATGTCTACGGATGATTTCTCCCAGCGGCTTCATATAGATGTTAAATATTAAATAGCATCGGGGACATGACATCATCCCAATGCCCGTGCCATGTTAAAAATTGTTTGAGGCTTTCAATATAGCTGTAATTAATCTGCAAATTTTGCTAAATATGCTCCTATGCCTTGAAGAGCTTCATCTGCCACTTTGGGGTGTATGTGTCAGACTGTTTTTAAAGGTAGCTCAGATTTTTTTTTAAGTAGAAGGATGACTGAGAGAAACTGGTATGACTCCCTGACCTATTATTTGTACTAGACAAATAATAATAATTAAAATGAATACATGCTCTTAAAAGGAGAACAATTAACAGCATCATGAAAATCCTTTTCTTTTGTACCTAAGAGAAATGACCCACTCCCAGCCTTCCCCAGATTCCTAGCAGAATTTGTGTTTCTCAATTTCTTCCCTCTCCTCCAAAATATTTTGTTATGTATCGCAAGAAATGGAAGATAGAATATTGCAATGAAAATCATAACTGGTAGGCACTGTTGATGCTTCTGCCTCTTTTAATCTGCAGAAAGCTATATAGAATTTGATTTTAAAATAGAGTTTTGCTTCTTAATAGCAATTTAAATGTTGGCAGCAGTTAGCGAGAAATCTTCTGCAGGCGAAATACCTTAGAATGCAAAAGATAACAGCATCTATTGCAGATCCTCAAATGCTTTTTTTCATGACTATATTGTATCCCACTGCTTTTGTGCAGTAGTGAGAGAGGGCAACATTACTACTCTGAGTGAACTTGATTAATCACAGCAGAAAGTCTAATTTTATGTGTCATACTCTGGCAGATCTCTTATTACGCCGACTGTAGGTAAAATTATGTCTTTCATCACTCTCCAAGCAAAAGGCCTAGAACCAATTCACAAAGCAGACTTTATTCTTCACTGACGATACACTATATAAAGAAAGAAGTTTGTATTTTAATTCAGAAATGGTAGAATAATAGTCCAGTCTAACTATCTAGTTCAATCTAACCATGGAGGAATAAACAACTAAAACACTCCTGAAAGATTGTCATCCAAGCTCTGGTTAAAGACTTCCAAAGATGGAGAGTCCACCGCCTTCTGAGTCAATCTATTTCACTGTTGCACAGCAATTACAGTAAAATTAATTAATTAATTAATTCTTCCTAGAGTTTAGGTGTAATGTCATTTCTTGTCATTTCAATCCATTAGCTTGTATTCTGGAGCATGACAAAACAAGCTTGCTCCATCTTCTACATGGTGTCTCTTCAGTTATGTAAAGATTGCTATCATGTCATTTTCAGTCTTCTCCAAGCTAAACATACCAGACTCCATAAGTTGCTCAATGATAAAGCTTTGGGCTTGTCTATAATGGCAGAAAATCTCATACTCACCTGAAGTGGTTGCAGCCTAGACACCAGACATTCTTCAGGATTCACAGGCAATGTGGAGCTTTTCTCCAAAACATCAGAGACAAAAGAACTGACTTTTATCTTGCGTTTGCTTGGAAAATCCAGATTGGCAGTGAGGACATGGCTGTGTGGGTAGAAGTACTCTGCACTATAGGGCATGTAATCCTTGTAGGATCACCTTTTTCTTCCGTGCCACTCCAATCTTGCCACAGTGAGTATGGTGTTATCAGAGTTGCTATGGACTGGGATCTGTGCATGGCAACAGGTTGAATATGGGATTTCCCCCCAGTGTAGACAACTCCATGGTCACCCTTCTTTGGACATATCCAAGCATCTCAAAATTACTCCCAGAAGTGGACACACTATTCCACCTGAAGTCTGATCAGAGCAGAATAGAGTGGCACTAATGCTTCCCTTGACTGGGACATTATACTCCTGTTGATACAGTCCCAGAATTGCATTGGCTTTTTCGGCTGCTGCATCAGACTGTTGATTCATTTTAGTCTGTGGTCTGCTAAGACCTCTAGATTCTTTTCACATGTACTACTGGTAAACTAAATGTCATTCATCCTATATTTATACATTTCATGTTTCTTGCCTAAATGTAGTACCATACATTCATTTTGCTAGTTTGGGCACAGGTCTCCAATCAGCCCAGATCATTTTGAATTTTGATCCTGTCCTCTGGAGTATTAGCAACTCCTCCCCCCAATTTAGTATCATCTGCAAATTTGCTGGCAGGAATGCTGAGTAGATTAGATTGAACACTTGTCTGACTCTGAAAGTTTATTTCACATATTAATCGACTCAACCCTGATTTCTGTAATGTATACATATTTTAAGCTGCTGCCCACATATGAATAAAAATTCAACGAATATACTATCCATGTTGAAGTAGCAGTTTATAGAAATGACGCTTCTATTGGAGATGTAATTTTCACATTTGCATTTTTGTCTATTGCTGAGCCATGAACGAAATGTATGACACTAAGAAACACTTTTGTATCAATATTTCTATCCATTAATTGCTTTTCTATCATACTTATATGTTATGTTACAGAAAAGTAGTCTCAGCCCCAATGGAATAATTGTCTAAACAGAAATAGGTAGATAGATAGGAAGGTAGGTAGATAGGCAGGTAAGGTAAGCAAGCAGGCTTTACTGGATCTCAACTTTTGCTGTCATGAAGCTTTAAATTGCAAATTATGATAAGGTGCCTCAAGCATATTGCAGTCATTTTTAGAAATTATTAAAGGAGTTGGACACTTCAGGTTTTTTTTAAATTAAAAGGATCAGACATTATTCATTTTGTTGATTAATAAATGTCAAGCTCAAACACAGGGAAAGGTTATGGTAGAAATTTATTTCATTTTGTTTTCATAAAAATTTCTAAATTTTACATGAATCACTTTGACCTTCCTGGGTTACATCTGAAAAACAATCAGACATTCTTTCATTAATTAATAATCTCCTGATCTGACTAAACCTCATTGCTTGGAGATGTGGGGTATATCCACAATGCAGAATTAAAGCAATTTGACACCACTTTAATTGCTATTATTCTATCCTACAGAATCCCAGGATTTGTTGTTTGGTGAGGTATTTAGCCTGCTCTGTCAGAGACCTCTGGTGCGTCACCAACCTTATTCCAGGGTTCTGTAGGAAGATCACATCCAAGGCCCATTTCATGCCGGGCCTCCATAATAACACTGCAGACTCTCTCTCTCATTTTCAGGAGGCCAGGTTTTGCCAGCTGGTACCCAGAGCTGATGTCTTGCCCACGCCCTTCATGGAGGATTTGCAGGAGGTTGGAAATCTGCTGTGATACAGAGTGTCTTGTCATTGCTGACTCTAGCTACTCTTGGAGCCTACAAAAGAGATATCTCCAAGCTGTCTGCATTTTTTTTTTGTGTGCCACATTTGGCCTCTGGGCCCATTGGCCTGTGTAGGCCAACACTGTTCTTCAGTTCCTGGTTCAGGAAGAAAGGTTGAGATTGCACCCCAGACGATGTTGGTCCACTTAGTCTGGATATCCTTCTTCAAGGTTGGGTTTTTTGGAGAGTATGTGAGATAGATTCTACTTCTACTTCTCTGCATGGACAAGTACGCTCAGTTATGGGAATTTTAGTGTATCTGCCTTGGAGTAGTGCAGATGAGAGCATGTTAAATCTAGCTTTAAAAAACAGTTCTCAATCTAGGAAACATTAAATTTGGTAGATAACTTGCAGCTTCCCCATCTCCCTTATTTAACCAATTCTATTATGTTGTGAGAGTCTACCAAGCTCATTCTGGAATTCCATATCCCTTATTCTTTTAGTGTTTTCTGGGAGCCTTGTCAAGAGAACACTGGAGGGCTGGAGGAGGATGCATGTGGGTGGAAAGGATGGCAGGAAACCCATTTGCATCGTTACTCTCCAGGTTCTCTGAACAGCTGGACCAGGTCTGCACCTCCAGGGCTGAGGCCAGCCTGTTCAGAGCTGCCTTCATAACTGTATTCTTTGGGACATTGAGGGTGGGTGAGTTTATGCTTTCTTCCAAATCTGATGCTTCCAAATGGGCACTGCAGAGAGAGGATGTTTCTTTTGTGGGTGATACTGTTTGCTTGCAGGTCAAAAGGTGACCAGTACGGCAAGGGATCCTCCATTGCGCTACAAAGGCTTCATGGCTCCCACCTGTGGTCAGTTCGAACGTTATGCAAATACATGGCATCCCGCCCCCAGACTGAAGGCCCTCTTTTCACCCACATTGATGGCTCTCCATTGATGTGGTTCCAGGTGGTGTTGGTTCTTTGCCCAGGTTTACAACATGTGGGGCTACCACCAAAAGACTTTGGGAGTCACTCATTCTACATGGGGCTGCTACCACTCTTGCAGGATGTCAATTACTGGTGGATTCTATAAAGAGACTGGTTAGGTGGAAATCCGGGGCTTATGTGGGCTATATCCACCTGGGAATGGACTCTTGTTCGGGACTCTCTTGAGGGTGGGATCACAGCTGCATAGGGTTGGTGGAAGGTGCCATGGGGGGCAGCCTTCAGTAGTGGTAGCATAGGTCTTCGATCTGGTGGGCATGGTTTCTAGGGCTGCATAGTACTGGATCAGGAGTCCAATGGGGACCTGGAGGTGCTGGAAGTGTCACGGTGTTGCCATTGCAGGGGCAGCAGCAAGTCAGCATCCTCTGGTGACAAGGGGTAGTGATGCAAATGAGCGATCAACCAGTTACCAGAGATGCGCATGGGCAATTAACCGGTCACCCCTTTTGTCATCCTGAAGCTTGGCTGTGGTCATGCAAATAGGCACATCAATCAATAAGGGATTGGTTGATTGCAGCTTTGGCAGTCCAACCTTACATTACACCTGTTGTTAATAAAGTTGTGGCCTTTTTTCTTCTAACTGAGATGTGTTGTGGTCAGTTTCGTGGCAACTTCCCTCCATGGCAATGACTCTTTGACTTTAAATGAGCCTAACTGTCTTGGATTGCTACTCTTATTATTATTAACCTTTATTTATAAAGCGCTGTAAATTTACACAGGGCTGTACATACAATCTTTTAATTAGATGGTTCCCTGCCCTCAGGCTTACAATCTAAAAAGACACGACACAAAAGGAGAAGGGAGTGGTGGAGGGAAAGGGGATGAGGTCCAGCAGTTCTCTATCTCCAAAGCCTGGATCAGGGGAGATGAACTGGAGGGAGGGCTTGGCTTCTTAATGGATGGTTAATCATCTCTTACAAACAAGTCCTTCCCAGTGTTTTGTGGCAGGACATACCAGCAGTAACTTAAGAAAACCCCAAACCCTTCCGTTGCATATTGTTGATTTGTCTCCTCCTCCTCCTCAAGATACACTCCTAAGCCTCCAGAATGCCACTATCTCTGAAGCAAAACATGCAGGTAGATGAGTTTGCTTGCCTCATAGGAGAGACAGATTGATTTTACCTGTACTTCTTTTTTCTCCTCGCATTATGCCAGTTTCCTAGAAAGCTAATAAAGATAATTATGCCCTCTCCTTTGTGATTACCTACTGTTAGCAACCCTCTAAAGAAACCCATGTCATTAGGATAACGTTTGTTAAGGGACAGCCCATCTTAGTAAATGGAATAGGTGATTGTCAGTAAAGTAACCACTTGTGAGCATCATTTAAAAAGCAGATGGTGCAGGAAAAGGATTAGCTTAAATGGGGAAGCTATGGGACCTGGATAATGTTCCCAGATGTTTATGATAAAAAAAAAGTTCATGACCTCAGCCATTAATGAGTGCCTGTTTTGCTATGTTCTCAGGTATTAATCTGTAATTCTCATTTTGTGAAGGTGTTTTTGTTGCTATAAACATTTGACTATGAAAATATGGCCTCTATTGGATAACCTTGATAGCTTATTGCCTCTATTTCATTTCCTGTATAGCTAGGTTGTCAGTCTAGTATCAGGAAATCAGTGGTATATTGCTTTTTTAGTTTTAGGAGCAATTCACAGTGATAACCTTCTTGCTCAGCAGCTTTTCTCTCTTAATCTCATATGTTCAACACCCCCCCCCCCCCCCCCCCCCCCCCCCCCCCCCCCCCGAAAAAACATATCTGGGCGCCACCATTCAAGAACAATATCAACAAACTAGAATGTGTCCAGAGAAGTGCAAAAAAGATGATCAAACCAAGGCTTATGAAGAATGACTGAGAGAGCTGGGTATGTTTAGCTCAGAGAAGAGAAGACTGAGAGGAGGCATAGTTCTCTTTAAATATCTGAAGGGATGTCATGTAGAAGATGGAGCAAGCCTGTTTTCTGATACTCTAGGAACTAGCATGAACAAATAGATTCAAATTGTAAGAAAAAAAAGGTTCCACCTAAACATTAGGAAGAACTTTTGGGGTTGCTGTCTCTTGTTGTCCCTTCGAACTCTGTGATCCTATAATTTGACAATTTAGAACTGCAGAAAGTAGGAAGAGATGAGAAGCTTTCCATTAGTTAACCTCCTTCCAAATTATTTTAGGATCTAAGCCAGTATCTGTACTCCATAGGACACAATGAAAGAAGAAAAACAGAGAGTGTCCACATACAGTTGGCCCTCCATATCCATGGATTTTTTATCAACAGATTCAAGCATACATAGCTTTAAAATATTCAAAAATATATAAATTTCAAAAATCTAACCTTGGTTTTTCCAGAAGGGACACCGTTTTACTATGCCATTGTATTTAATGGGACTTCAGCATCCACAGATTTTGGTATTTGTGGGGGGTCCTGGAACCAAATCCCAGTGGATACCAAGGGCTCACTGTACATATTTCTGGTGGATGCGGAGAGGTGGTGCAGTGTCTGAGATAAAACCCATATGGGTCAGGTACACTACCAACAGACACAAATGCACATTCCAGAAAAATGTATGAGAATCTGACAAAATTCATCCTTCCTGAATTACAGAAAAACATCACCATGAGCTTATTCCAGTTCTTTGCTTATATAACTTTAACAAGCTACTTCTATCTCATCCATTTTACTGTAAATATACAAATACTGAAAACATTATCTTACAAGCACTTTGTAAGTGTTAGAATATTTGTGCTCCACTTAATTTTGAAGCACATTGAATGTGTTGCTCTGGTAACCAGAAACCTACAATATCTTTTCTTAAAAGACAGTTTATAGCTGTTTGCATCTTCTAGTAATATTGAGGAAGTCTGGCATTTCCAGGGTTTACCCTACCTTTCCTGGAATATCTACCAGACCATCCATAATAATGATATATGGCCTCCTACGTGTCAAAGCAATGACATACCCTTCAGTATTTCACAGATGAAAAACTTTTTTTTAAATTATGAAAGATTTCCCCTCCACTGCCCATTAAACATTGGTGAAGGCTGTTTTCTACCTCCTATGTTCTGTAATAGCCTGTTCTCCACTCAAACACATCAAGCAAGATTTACTATGGAGATAGGAATGTATTGTGGGAAGGGACAGAAGCGAAGTCATATGCCAGCAAGAGGTATTAATATACTGAAGAAAATCAAGAATAATACTCTGAAGATTGTGATGACATGGCTTTACAAGTGCAGTTTTTTGTATGTAAGTTTGTTAAAGATATGCAAGGAAAACTGTAATTGTCCATTCATACTACTTCTGTGTGTCATTGTATAGCACTATACATATACAATGAAGGAACAAGGAGTGTAGTCTTTATCTAAGGACTCTTTCATACTACACAGTTGTAGTCTTATGATTCCATCCTATGGAATCTTGGAATTTGTAGTTTAAAGAGAGGCATTTCAAATTCTCAGCCAGAGCTCTGATTGATCACTAAACTACAATCCCCAGGACTTCACAGGATGCAGTCAAATGGTTAATGTGGAATCATAGTGCTATAATTACTATGTTTTTGTTATTTTAAACTAAGGCTGGTTACAAACTGGCATTTGGGACATCCGGAGGACGTCCCATTTTAAAAAAGGGGCGTCTCTTCTAGACGCCCCTGGGCCTAATACGGACTCCGTCCGTACAAGATGGCGCCGGCCATTCTATATGGCCGGCGCCATCTTTGCGTATCGGACGCTGAGCGTCCGTACGCGCTGCGTCTTTTGTGACGTAGCGAGTGCGCCCCTGGCGCCTCGCTACATCGCAAACGCGACTCTAAAAGTAGCTCCATTTTGGAGCTTCTTTTTCGGTCTGCACGGGAGCCGCGCCGTGTGAAGGCTCCTGCTCCCCCGCGGACCAACCGGCAGAGGTGGCAGACCGCCGCAAAGTGGCGGTTTGTATCCCACCTAAGCCACCTTGGATGGCATTTTAGAGGATAGGCAGGGTATAAGTGCAACTAAATAGTATGAAAAGGTCCCAAAAGTCATCAAGTACAGTAGCAAAATTGATATTTTCAAGAGGAAGCAAGCAAGGGTAGTGTAACAGGTAGTGTTTGCAACCTGTTTTTTTCCTTTCATGATCACATTATCAGGCAAATTCCTGAGGCAAGGAGTTTGAGAATCACTAGAAAAAGCAAACAAACATACTCTCTTGGTAACAGTGACCTCCTCTCTGCATGTAAAATGCACCACAGATTATCTGCAAGAGGTGGTATTGTAGAGCTTTTGTAAAATATTCACACTGGTTTATTCAGAAGTACACTTCACTGACTTCATGGATTTAGATCCTTGCACAAGGGTGAGAATCATGTGGTCCTCCCGTTGATGGACTGCGACACCCAGCATTTTTTGTCACTATGCTGGAAATGGCTGCTGGGAGCTGCAATCCAAAAGCATCCAGAGGGCTGCATATGTAAGAGTTTGTGTTGCTGCTTTAGGGATGCAGTGGCTTGAGTGGTTAAGATGATGACCCTGTTGATTGCAAGATCGGCAGGTTGGCAGTTTGAGATCCGGGTGCTGGATGATGGGGTGAGTTCCCATCACCAGTCCCAGCTTCCTCCAACCTAGCAATTTGAAAGCATGCAAATGCAGATAGATAAATAGGTATCACTCTGGTGGGAAGGTAAACAATGTTCTGTGCAATCATGCTGGCCACATGATCACAGAGTAGTCTCTGACAATGCTGGCTCTTCGGCTTAGTGAGCACCACCCCATATGGTCAGACACGACTTGACAACCTTGTCAATGGGGAATAACTTTACCATTTTTAAGATTAGACTTACAGCAACCCCATGAATGAGAGACCTCCAAGAAACTGTTATTATCAGCTCTTCTCAGGTATTGCCAACTCTGGGCCATGGATTCCTTGACTGACTCTTATCCACCTGTATTGAGACCATCCTCTTTTCCTACTGCATTCCATCTTTCCAAGTGTTATTGTCTCTTCCAGTGACACATGTTGTCTCATATTATATCTAAAGTAGGATAGTCTCAGTTTAAGTAATTTTGCCTTTTAGAGTGAATTCAGGCTTGATTTCATCTAGGACCCATTCATTTGTCTTCTTGGCATGGTATCATAGATCTCTCCTCTAGCATCACATTTCAAATGAGTTGATTATCTTCCTGTCACCTTTCTTTACTGTCTAGCATTCCCAGCCCATAAATAGGAAATGGAAATATTATGGAATGAATGATTCTGGCTTTTGTGTTTAATGATATATAAGTGCACAGCCTTGCAGAATTTTCAGCAAGCAAAATCTCTTCTTAGAAATTAAAGTTTAGCTCTATCCTTCTCCCCTCATTTTCAGCAGTACTTTGTAATACTATCCTGACTGTTATTACAACTGATATTTGTTCAATTTGCCTGTTAACTCACTGTGGTAAAATTAAGCAATTGTTTGTGCTGAGAGTGCAGTTGTCATTGGGGATGATGGCATGCTGTTTCTATGTTGACTGCTGATTTCTGATATGGACCTGTCACACTTTCTAAGCATACAGCCTCCTGCACTTGGAGGCTTTGTGATTTTTCTTTGCTTTGTGTTGTATTATGAATGCTCAGAGTATAGGTATTGCAGGAAAGAGCTCTAGAAATCCTAGCCCCCCAAAATAAAATAAAAATTAAACAATAAGGCAATTCAGCTCTTTCTTCTTTTTGTAGTGAGATGTGATTGACAAAGAGTTTTGCTGTAGATTTAGAGAAAGTAGAGAAAGTAAATAACCAAGTGCAGAAGGCAGCCTACTTGTGCGATTTGTACACAAATGTACTCTTGCAAAAATCCCCCTGCTGTGCATATCTCACAGTAAAAGCCCTTGACTTTGCTGAGGTGCTGCGAGACTCTTGAAAAGTGATAGAATTTGCATTCTCAATAGCAGCTATCAAACAGGACAATGCTAACTCTAGATGCATCAAAACAACAAGTAAAGATAATAGATTGAATTTATTGGGCAGTGAGGGGGTGGTTCCAATTCAGTCTCTAAAATAGCTACAAGTTATAGGCAAAGAAGGAAATTAAACCACTTCGGTGTGTAACAGAGAACATGGTGAAATCATTACTCTTCTGCTCAATTCCTTTAAAAAAAAAACCCAAACAAGTTATGTGTCCACATTTACACCTTTAATAAAAATGACAATAAACAGCTTCATTTAAAAAGACATGACACAAAAGGAGAAGGGAATGGCAGTGGGGAAAGGGATCAGGTCCAGCAATTCTTCTCTCCTTCTGAGGCCCAGACCATAGCAGATGGGAGTGGAGGGAGGGCTCTGCTTCTTAGTCCAGGCCAGGCCCAATGGAACTGGGCCTGCATCTCTTCCTCCAAGGCCAGATGGCACCAGATGGCCAAGAGGGATGGCTTTGCTAGACTACACATATCTGGGATTTTACAGTCTGAAACAGCAGTCGTGTATCTAACTAATTTTCCATCTTGGATTTAATGAGCTCTAATCTTGGAAGAGTGGTTGGTAGGTCTGCTGCTGGATTGGTGGTGAATCCATTCTTGATTTTTCTCCTCCTCTCATACTTGTGATTTGTACAGGATGTTTCCTATGCTGGATCCATAGACCTTCACAGGTTTGGGATTGGGCAAGCTTCTATATAAATAAGGGCAGCTGTGAGAGGAGTGGCAGTAAAATCAGGAGTGGGCTCAGTGCCTCCACA
>NC_056524.1:166686396-166755699 GCF_019175285.1 Sceloporus undulatus
ATTTTAATTTAGGGGCTCTACACACCAGCCATAAAGGCCAGCCTGAGGGCAGAGTTGACACACACTCCGACTCTGCCCCCAGGGTGGCATGATGCCATGTGCCACTCTACATGGCCTACAGTGTCACGGCGCCACAGCTATCACACCCTTTCCAAGGTGCAAAAAGAAGCTGCTTATTGCAGCTCCTTTTTGTACCCTGGAAAGGCCAGATCAGGGCTGGGGTATGCCATTCCCTTAGAGGCGATCTGCACAGCCTCTTCACCTTTTGAAAAAACTTTTTAAAGCCAACCTAGATCACATCCCAGGAAAAAGGAGGGGTATAAATCCTCCTCCTCCTCCTCCTATTGTATATAATAATAATAATAATAATAATAATAATAATAATAATACATATAGTAAGAATAAGTTCTGACTATATATATATTTTAAAAAACGGTAGCCTGCATGTGTGAGTTGGAAATTACTGTTCCAGCACTACAGATCAAACTTCTCAATTTTATTTTAAACACAAAGGTTTGAAATTATGTCAGTTCACACATTTAGTTAACTGTCATCAGGTGTGCAATGATTAAGTACAAGTACAGAAAAATCAAGTGATGTGTGAATTACTCTGCAGTCAAATTTATCAGTCAAGTTATTAAAATCTTCATAATTGCTAAATAAATATTTTCTCTATCAGAAATTAAATCCAGTAAATCAACATTTTTGTAGTAACTTTTCTCTTTACAACCTATTAGTGACTCTTTCTAAGGAAAATATGTCTTATAGAATAGTTTCATCAAGCCAGGAAGGTCACTGCATTACTCTAAACGCATCTCATTAGTAGTTGGCAATTAAAATGCACTGTCATTCAAGAAGGACCTAGGTCTTTGCCAAAGAAGAAAGACAAAGAAAGAATGGTGAGAACATTAGATCACTCCCTTCAGGATTAATTAATTTGCCGGAAGCTGACAAATGTTTTTTCTTTCTCCCTCTCTTTTTGTTTTGAAACAGTTTTAGCCAAGTGTTAATTGGAGATTTATCTTTTTTGCTTCAGAGAACACTTTAGCTCAAACTACAGTTAGTTTGACTTCTGTATAAACTTCAGTTGCTGATGTTGTAACTGAGCAGTTTGCCTATTCACTTACGTGAGAAGGTGGAGCAATGATTAAGATGGTGGTAGACATGGATTTCGTTTTACAGTTTTGTCCCATTGACCTGTAAAGTGTTGTGGGTTGGCCTTACTACTTAATGTAGATCAGAGGGAGGGGGATGGATGGATGGAAAAGTGGCACTGAGCATTATTTCCCTTCAGAATTTTGCAACAGATGGTTGTTGTCTTTCTAATATTGAATCTTTGCTGTGAGGTCTGTCCTGAGAGAGCCCTGGGAAGCAAAATGGGGAAGGGTCCAGAGTTTTTCTTTTAAGTTTCACTTTTATTATTAAAAGAGATCCCCTCCCTGCTCCACCATAGATCTGTTAGAGCCAGAGATGTCACTACTGGAAGAAAAAATCTGAGCCTGAAACCTTCATGAGCTCCCACAACTCTAGCAGTACTCATTGATGCCTACTTGGAGATGATAGACCAGGCTTCTCAGCAACAGCAGACTTGGAGCCACTTCAGAAACATGTCTTGTCCATAAAGGGAAGGAAATTACTGTAAGTGATAACCTAGCCTGAGAAGGAGGAGGATTCCTATCAGCAAAGTGAACATTTCTGGGCCAAGAAACACTGGGCTACTCAGAAGTAAGAAGGTTCATCAAGAGTAGGGGTCTCTTGTGGTTTGTTTCATATCAGTGTTAGGGATACAAGGATAAAGAGGGCTCCTTTTTGATATGCGGTGGATTTGTAAGCAGGAAAAGCATTACTGGTCTAGGATTTATATGTTAATTCAAAAATTTCTAAAGGTAGATTTTGTAATGTTACCAGGAATGTTTCTCTTGGGCGTTGGAGCTAAAGAAGTGGATAGTAAACGTGAGCCACTTCTTCGATAAATGACAGCAGCAGCAAGAATACTGTTTGTTCAAACTGGGAAATGGACTGAAGCACTAACAATGGAAGAACAGTTTGTTAAGGCTGTTGAGTTAGCTCAAATGACCAAATTAATGAGGCTTCTAACAGATAAGTGAATTGAAGACTTTTTGAAAGTCTGGATCCGATTTATGATATATATTTTTTTAGCAATAAGAATCTAACAAGATAAGAATCTGTAGCTATGTTTATTAGTAACTTTAGCAGGATTAGCTGGATCTGTAATGATAGAATAATATTATTTCTCTTTTTTTTGTTTTCATTACAGTCAGGATTGTAGGGTCAGAGTCTCACTGTGTATAAGTTGTATCTCTTCTCTTTTTCATCCTTTTGTTTCATTATCTTTGTTTATTATTTTGATTATAAATTAGATTCTTTTTTTTACAAAACCTAATACAAATTAATAATTTTAAAAAAAGAAACAAGAGATCCCTGCAAGAGCAGAAAGTTTTGAAATTTGGTCCTAGTGCTTGTAGCTGGGTTTGGGTTACCCTTTGGAAGATCAGTGTATTTAAGCTTTTGATACAATATGGAAATTTAATGTGGCACAATTTTGTAGACAACAGAGCTATATAAAATTATATGCAATAGAAGTCAATTCCAGTTAAAAGTATCTCTCTCTGGCTTTTCTTCACGAACGAAGATTCAGGAAGGATTCATCCCGTGCTTTCTACAAGCGTGTTGATGACTAAAAAGGCCAAACTGGGATAAACAAGACCGGTTACAGAAAGCACAGCAGAAAGTCTTCTTGGCTGATGTTTCTGGGTTGTGGTTCTTTCTACATTGCTGTTTCTCTTCGAGACTCGTTCGGCGTGAGCTTTCAAACAAGGCTGCAGCATCATGGATGCGAGGCCAGGGCGGACCATTGTTGGTGATCAATTTGGCCAAGCCTGAGATGTTGTTTCAGGGAGTCCTTGTATCTCTTCTTTGGGGCGCCCCTCTTACGCTGACCTGTGGCGAGTTCACCATAGAATACTATTTTGGGGAGGCGATGGTTCTCCATCCTAGAAACGTGTCCGGTCAGCACAGCTGCGTCCTCAATATCATGGCCTCAATGCTAGTGATCCCTGCTTGCTTAAGGACAGCAACATTTGCCACATAGTCAGTCCAGTGTATATTTAGAATTGTGCATAAACAGTGCTGATGAAAGTGTTCAAGGAGTCATAGGTGTTGGCGATAAGTGACCCATGTTTCAGACCCATAGAGGAGAATAGACAGTAATGCATAATTTTCTTCCACAAACACGAGACAAATTGTAGGATATTCTAGAAAAATGAAAAACATGACCAACTAAAATCCAGAGGACAAAAAGTGGAAATATACAGGGGGACCAGACATGCCCTACATTTCAGTCTTCTATCCAGGAGGAATTCTCAACAGTTCTTCCTTTTTTGGAGCATGGCTAAGAAGCATAAATGTACATTTCTAGGAGTGTGTTCAGCTTTTGTTTGGACATGTTCTTCCTTTTTCTTGAATGGCTAAATGTCGACCACTCTAAACTTTTTCAAACCCCTGTTCTTTTTTAGGCTGACAGTACCCTGGGCCTTCTTATCCCACCGCTGCCCCCTTTCATTAACCCTCTTGGGTGCAACTTATATTGTGTAAGGATAGTAGCGTGTTTTTGTTTTAAAACTCCAGTCACATGTTTCTTGAAACAATAACAGAAGTTTATTTGAAAAGAGAATTATACAAAATATCAATGATATTAAGTTGTTATTATAGTTTTTCCTTGTGTTACTTAGGCCCATTCCGAATGGGCAAAAAGTACGTGCCGTGCACGTACTACGGTTAGAAAGGGGCATCCTTTCCAGACGCCCATAACCCTAGTACGTGCTTGGCGCGTACAAAATGGCAGCACCCGTTCTACACGGGTGCTGCCATTTTGACGTCGCGGATGCCTAGCGTCCGCACGTCGCACAGCAGAAATGATGCCACAAGTGCGCCATTGGCGACTTGCGGCGCCATTGCCGTGCTGCAAGAAGAAGCTGTATTTTGTAGCTTCTTTTTTGTTGCGTCCAGGAATCTCATGGTTTGTCCGCTGTGGTTCCCAGACTCAGCAACCAGCGGCGTCGGCAGACCGCCCTTTTGGGGCGGTCTGTAAAGTGCCTTAGTTACATTTGCACTCTTTTATTTATTTATTATGGTATTTATACCCCGCCCGTCAGCCCTGAAGGCTCTCATAGTGGCTTACAATTGTTATTTTTATTCTTAGACTTAGTAGTGGCTTAGATTTCTTAGAAACCAACTGTTTCTAATCATATGTTTTCTTTGTTACTGATATCCTTCTTTTATATACTGTATATATACCATATTTTCCGGCATATAAGATGACTGGGCATATAAGACGACCCCCCAACTTTTCCAGTTAAAATATAGAATTTGGGATATACTCACTATATAAGACTATCCCTCTTCCAAAGCACACCAAATAAAAATTAAAAAACAACATCAGATTTGATTTCAATGTGGTAATTTTAATTCAAATGACATGCAGGTACTTAGCAGGAAACCTTGTTGTATACAACGGCTGCTTGGATTGGTCAGCTCTCCCTGCCTGCCCAGCCCTCCCTGTCTCCAAGACTATCAGAGCGGTAGCTGCTTTCATATGATCGTCGCATACGGTGGGGATGTGGCCGCGGCCATTTTTGAGCTCCCCCCACCATATGCGGCGACCACAGATTCTCCAGTCCAGCTCAGAAGTTTCAGCACCTATCCTATAAGATGACACCCGGCGTATAAGACGACCCCCAACTTTTGAGAAGATTTTCCTGGGTTAAAAAGTAGTCTTATACGCCAGAAAATACAATACTCTTTAACCACCCCAGGACTTCCCTGTCCCTCTTTGGGCAATTCTTATCACTAACTCAGTCACCAAGGCTACTGTATCCCACAGGATAATAAATAACCACAACCCTCTTCCAGAGTTCAGTTATCTCTCGAGTCTCTCAATTTCAGATTCTAACTCAATGGATGTAACAGACCCTTCTTGGTCTCAAACCAAAACCCTAACTTGGAATATCTATCAGGTTGTAAGCCCCTCACACTGGACTTAAACCTCAGTTCGCATCTGGAACTCATAAAACTATGTCCACGCACTGGACTCAACAGAACTCTATCTGAAGTCCCTAATTGTCACAATGGAACTTTCACTCTTTCCCTGCCAGCATCTCATTGGCTGAGAGCAGCTGGCTTATGATTGTCTGCTGCTGTTGCTAGGCTAATTCATCTTTTCTCCACAATCCTCCATTTTGAAATGCCTTGCCTTCCTTTGCAGTGAGGACATCTGGTCACCCTGTGAAATACAGGACATGTCCTGGAAAAGGAGGACATCTGGTTACCCTGGGTTCAAGGGAAAGGAGGAGGCTTGCCTCAAGATGGGACTCATGTAGGGTGGCCATTATTAAAACACACCACTCATTAAAAGAATGAAATGCAATTAAAAAGATAGAAGCACTTAAAAACAGTAAAATTAAAACATTACAACATCCCCAGCCCATTCTTTACAAGCTTTCTGTTTTAAAAGCCTGTCTAAGTAAAAAAGTTTTAGCCTGCTGACAGAAGGACAAGGAGGGGCCAGTCTGGACTTCTTGGGAAGGGAGTTCCAGAGTCTAGGGGCAGCCACCAATAAGGCCCTCTGTCATGTCCCCCCAACTGTGCTTGCAACAGTGGTGGGACTGAAAGACAGGCCTCGCCTTGATGAGCTCCGAGTCTGGGCCAGTTCATACAGGCAATTTTGTTTTCTTCTACTTTTCCCCCTTATCTGTCCTTAACTGCTTGAAAAGTTTCATCTGCCATGCCTTCAGTCTTCTCTTTCTTTTTGGCTGCAATAGTGTCCACCAGACAATGTCCCTGGCTTCTGTTCAGAGTTCTGCTGTCTCCCAGTCAATTAGGGCTTGACAGTGCAAAAGTATTTAAATTCTATGGGGATATTCTTCAGATGGTGTTTTGGCATGCTGGTTGGTTTGTGCTTTAGCTAGTTTTATTATGTCTAGCTTCCTCTGATTAATGCTTCTTGCTCTATATTCCTATAATACTAGTGGAACTGAAAGCCGTCTAGCATAACTATTTTTGATTGCTATGTTCAGCTTGTGCAGTGTGCTTCGGGATATCTCACTGTAGAAGTGTCAAACCCCAAATCACTTGCATAACAGAGTGTACTTAAGCAGTTAGACCAAAGAGATACTGTCCATATTATTTTCAAGTAAGCTTAAGAAGATATTAGGTTTATCTATTTTTTCAAGGTTCTCCTGGTTTCTCTTACCATTCCTATATTTCCTCTTACAGGTTTTCTTTGTCAGTACCTTTGTCATCACCTTTATTAGATGCCTCCTCGCTGGGATCCAGATTTATTAATGCAAACAACTTTTGTGTGTGCATTTCTTATCATTCTGTTGGTTATGTTATCATTTAGGACTATAATTTTTTAATCAAGCTTATGAAGCTCTCTACAAATGGTAACACAAATAACAAAAACAAGTTTTACATGTAATCCTCCCCCTTTTGGCTATATATATATACTTTATTATTTTCATAATTTGTTCCTTATGTCCCTTCCTGTCCCTATCAATTACTCCAATTAATATATTTCTCTATTACAATATTTAATCTTTGTGACACTAATTTTTCTGAAGAATTATTTACTCCCAACCCTCATGCTTATAAGTAGAAATAAAGTGTAAGATATAAAAAAAGCTCCAAGTATTAGTAAAAGGATTATCACTTTATATTAATATGTCTTACCAAGACTATGTACTTCTTTCCCCACTTCTTTCTTATCTTCTTAAAGTTCAATAAATGTGATTACCTGGTAAGTTGTTACAGCATTATACCATTAGCTATTATCTTAACAATGATCAGTAGATTCAATATAATTAATCCATTTTCTCATTAAACTAAGTTTGTACAAATGTTTGCCACTTCCCCCATTTTAATTCCAAAAATGTCATTACTTTTCCCCAATCTTCCTTCCATTTCATCATATTTTCAGCTTTCAGTTTGGTTGACAGTAAATCCAGTTCCATCATCTCATGCATTTTAATAACCATTTATCCATTCCTATATTTTTATCAATTTTATTTAGGACGATAATTTTAAAAGTCTATCCCAGTACAGTATTTTCAATCCTGTTGGTTAACTGTGAATCCCAACTATAGATAATTGAATCAGTTGCTTAACAAAGAGTCAACACATAGATGAAACCCATGTTGGGAACAAGAAAAGGTATTCGGGCCTTTGATACCTGCTTCCCTAAACTAGTCCAGACAATATTGGGAGGTTATTTGTTTTGTTTTTGCAGGTTCTCTGGACCTCAATATATTGTGGAGGTGTCTTTACTCTATTTACTGGTCTGCTTTTTTGCAAACTGAACATACTGAGGACCATATTGGTTGTATTTGGCATTGGATTACACTATTAGCATTAAATAAGTGCATTTTCCCACTAAAGCTACTGAAGTCAGAACAGTAGTTTTGCCTGGATGCATAACAGACATCTCCTTTGATAGTTCACCACACATTCTCTAGCTCTTCCATGCTTCTGCCACTTGCTCTCTTTCAAGAGGTATTCACATTTTCCAGTAGCATGAATACAGCTCCTACAGATGCCAATGTGAGATGCATATTATCTGAGAGAATGACATACTGTGTCAAGAAAGGTTAACAAGATTTATTCATCATAAGCTGTAAGCAACAGAAAATTCTTGATCAGTGGAAGGCTGTAAATGCAACCCCAGACCTATTGATTTTCAGTAGTTTTTGTCCGTGATTAATTGTTTACACAGTGTTCAGTGCTAGGCACCAGATAACACATTATTCTTACTGTTATGACAATATTCCTCACTGACAGCCTTTCGCTGTCTACACTGTCTCCAGCAGATTTGGCAAACATTTCCTGAATGTTTAATGCCGGCTTGTTTTTCACA
Source organism: Sceloporus undulatus (assembly GCF_019175285.1). NCBI lineage: Eukaryota > Metazoa > Chordata > Lepidosauria > Squamata > Phrynosomatidae > Sceloporus > Sceloporus undulatus. The sequence goes on from NC_056524.1 coordinate 166,694,327, forward strand.
AGCTGCTTGTCTATTTTTTAAAATGAGAATTTGGTTAGGGGCAGGAAATCACAGACATTCTCTAGCAGAACTGCATTGCTTTACATGATTAATTTCAGATTAATTTTAGTCTTTACCTGCACATATTTAATGCTATCCTACTCCTTCCCTCCATAAAAAGAATTATCGGCTGTAGATTCAGAACATGTTCCCCAAACTGACAAGACTGAAGGCATACCCTGCAAGGCACAAATTAGTTGGTAAAATATTAACAGTGTTTGTAGAGAAAAAGATATTGTCTGTCTCACTAGCTTGATTTAAATTTGAATGTTTTATACCTGCAGCAGTTCTCGATATCATGTGGCAGGGCAATTAATTCTGTGGCTTTTGTGGCCCTAAAGCTTTATGCACAGATCACATTTTTGTGCATTTTTGTCACAGGAAACTTGCGTCCTGGCTTCAAAACAGAAGTAAAAAGTACAAAAACAGAAGTAAAAAGGACTTACCCCTGTTGAGCCTCACTTATCATGAGCAAATTATCTTCAGTAAGTCTGGACTACCGTATTTATTTTTAATTTTAGTTGTGACAGTTTTATTCCACGGATCAACCCAGACCTCTGACGGGTTTAGAAAATGTTGTAAAACCAGAAAAATACAATTTAAAAATCTAATAACAGCAGGATATACTTTTTAAAAAAAAATAGTACAATACCAATGCAATCAATGTCAGACCAACAAAAGACTGTACAGATTTGGCAGAAGATCAGCATAAGAACCAGTGCAATGCTAGCATAAAATCAATATAAAACCAGCAGATGGGAAAAATGGTGTGACAAAAATATAAAAGCACAAAAAGCATATAATTTTAGTTATAAGGAGTTACAAGGCTGGAGGGGGGAAGAAGTCCTGACCTGCTATAAAGGAAAAGATTGTCAGCAGTTGACTCTCGCAGGAAAACACACATAACTAGGGCACTATCACTGGCAAAGACACTCTAGTAGCCAACTGCCTCACCTCAGGTAGAAGAATCTGGGTCTCAAATGTAGATCTTCAACATGGCCTAATATGTATGTTGCTCACACAATTCTTGTCCTACTAGTCATGCCCACTCAGCTTGCAGGCAAGCCTATGAGACATCATAAAACACAAAAGAATTGACAGCAGCAGACCATGGGGCCAAAGACATGAAACTTCTCTGAACAGAACTCCACTGGACTGCACTGAACTTAACTTTACCAGTCTGACTTCACCGTCACTCACTTTTCCCTTTTATAGCTATTCCTTCCCCAGCAGACTCTCTCACATTCAGCCCAAATGGGAATTGGCTGTAAGGAAACCAAGTCTCCCCAGTGACTCTGTCACAGTCACTCACACACCCTACATGACATGACTTTAAATACCAAAAGGTGAAGTCTGATTGGACACAACATCAGGTTTAGCCAGTCTCACTGTGTAAAGAAATAATTTAAATGAAAATGCTGGCCTGCACAATTCTTTGCTTTCTACTATGTAATATGGCAGCACCCTTATAAGGTTTGGTATATTTCAGTTTCCCAAATATTGTTAGTATAGGTTGCTTATCATGCAAATGAAACCATAGTAATTGTTGCATTATTTTTCTGTCATTATGTATACTACTACTACTACTACTACTACTACTACTAATATAATTTATTTATATTCTGCTTTTTTGCAGAGGAATCAAAGCGGATTACAACACTATAAGAATAAAACATCGTACAGTTAAAAATGACAGTTAAAAAGAACAATCCCATATCCCACCCGTCCCCCAAGCATTAAAAAAAAAGACATTAATCAAGACCTTAAAAAGAGTAAACAACAAGAAAGAGTAAAACATTCCAATGCGAGTTCACTAAAATTGTGGGTCGATTTGGGCGGGATGGGGCCGATGATATCAGTAAGGGGAGCTAGTCTAGCAAGGCTAATCTGGAAAGGCCTGCCAGAAGAGATCCGTCCCTTTTTAAAGGCTTCCAAAGTGGCAATATGACGGATCTCGTCCAGCAGGTCGTTCCAGAGCCTAGGAGTGGCAAATGAGAAGGTATCATCCTGGATTAACCGGAATATAGTGTCCAGATCAAGGGAAATAGAACTTGACACTCTATTCTGTCCATTTTGAGGCACTAGAGTTGAAGAACGATATTGACAAACTGGAATGTGTCCAGTGAAGGGCAAACAAGATAATCAAAGAACTTGGAAACCAAGCCTTATGAGCAATGACTGAGAGAGCTGGATATGTTTAACGTGGAGAAGAGAAGATTGGGAGGTGACATGATAGCTATCTTTAAATATCTGAAGGGATGTCTTGTAGAAGATGAGGCAAGCTTGTTTTCTGCTGCTCCAGAGACAAGATCATGAATATATGGCTTCAAATTACAAGAAAAGAGATTCCACCTAAACATTAGAAAGAACTTTATTGTAAGGGCTGTTTGAAAATTAAACAAAAATCTTTCCTCAAAGAGTGGTGGATTCTCCATCTACAGAGGTCTTTAAACAGAGGTTGAATAGGCATCTATCAGGTTGCATAATGTATGGCAGGGTGGACAGTTACCCATGGCCCAGACCTGTGTTTCCCTATTAATGTCTTTCCCATGTTTTATTTATAGTTTTCTAAGTAAATTCCTCCAACACCACTACTGCTGTTTAATTTTCCTGGTGTGAGGTACATTGCAGTAACTTATGCAAATTTCTTTGGTTCTATGGATTTACTTAAATTGGATGTAGGCCTCTGCTAGTAAAAGCATGATAAACTATGCAGAACACAGGAAATCCTGCACACTCGAGCCTAGGAGGCCTTAGATCAAGGGTGGGAATTGTGAGGCCCTCCAGATATTGTTGAACTGCAGTTTCAGCAGTATAACCAGTATAACCATTTGGGAGGAATGCTGAAAGTTACATTTCAACAACAAGGACTCCCAATTCCCACCCCTGTTACAGAAGATTTGAAATACTATTTAGGGCAAAATCTCAGTATCACTGAACTGATATGCACCCCAGAATACATAACAGCACTTCCTCATATCGCTGCTTTACTAATCACAAAAGAAGGTGGTGAAGCAATACTTGGAGATTCTTGTGCTGTGTTTCTTGGTGGTCAGTCAATGATTGGACGTTTTTCAGGAGCATCAGGACCTCTAGAAAAACAGTTAAAAACACATGCAATATAAAGTTGGGAAAGTGAAGTACATTGTTATCTGTAGCTTTTAGACTCAGATGCAATTTCATGTTTTACTTCTATTTTATTGCTGAGTTCCAACTTAAATATTTTCTGTTGCTAATTTTCTGTGCTAATATATTGGTCAACCAAGGTTAGCTTTTATCCTTGTTCTGTATTTCAAACAATGTTATACAACAGGATTTCTGCTCGCAGGAACCAACAGGAAGCACCCAAGAGAGAAAGGGGAGCTGGCATTTTTTGGTCTGTAGCTCCACATCTCTTTGCCACATTGTCTGGGAGAGTTCCCCAGGCATAAAAAGTAGTTGATACAGGTTGCAGAGGAAAAGAGGAATGGAAAATAGTTACCTTGGCCAGTAGTAGCATCTCAGGAGCAGGAGTCCACTTGTGGCTGGTGTAGATTCAATTCAATGTCTTGTTCTAAGGATTTTTGTTATTATCTGTCATGGAGTTGATCCATGGTGACCCAATGAATGAGAAACCTCCAAGTCATCCTGTTATCAACAGTCCTGCGCAGGTCTTGTTGACCTGGGGCCTTAGCTTCTTTGATTGAGTCTATCAACCTGGAATGTGGTCTTCCTCTTCTCCTATTCCCCTTCACTTTACCAAGCAATATAATCTTTTCTTCTACCTTACCAAGCATTATTATCTTCTAGTAAGTCACCTTTTGCCATGATATGACCAAAGTATGATAGTTTCAGTATGGTCATTTTGGCTTTTAAGGAGGGTTCAGGCTTGATTTGCTCTGTGACTCATTTATTTGCATGTGTTGTTTTTTTTAGCAATCATGGGCCTGTTACAAACGGGCAGGAAAGTACGCGCGGAGCGCGTACTAGGGTTAGAAAGGGGCGGTGCTTCTGCACCCCCTAACCCTAGTGCGTGCTCTGTGCGCACAAAATGGCGGCGGCCGTTCCACACGGCTGCCGCCATGAGGACGTCATGACCGCGCCGCCTCTATACGGGGCGGTGCGGACGTGACATCCTCGCTCCGCGCCAGGGCGCTTAGTGCGCCCTTAGCGCGGAGCAGGAAGGAGCTCCATTTCGGAGCTCCTTCCTGGTTTGGTCTGCTGGGCGCAGCCTTCACACGGCTGTATCCAGTGGACCAAAGGAGAAAGGGGCCAAGCGGCCCCTTTCTCCTCCTCCCCACCGCCGCGGGGTGTCCTTGGGGCTTGAAGCCCCAAGGACACCCCTTTACAGGCTGCGGGGAAGCAGCCTTTTGTCACTTCCCCACAGCCTGGAAAGCGGTGGATCGGGGCCTCAGCGGCTGCCGGTCTAACCACTGAGGCCCCGATACCCTGGGGAAAGGGGCGGGTGCAGCCCGCCCCAAACAGGCAGTCTGTAACCCGCCCTGATATCCATAGAACTCTTGTAAAGACAGGGAACACCAACTTAAAATGGAGGGAGGGTGGGGTTTTTTTTGCTTCTTTGTTTACTACTACATGTATACTGTGTATGTGTGGCAGATCTTCACCGCAACATATTTAGCAAATTTATTGTTCAATATTCATTTAGGACAGATCCTTATGGAACATAAAAGGCAATACTCCTTAAATGCAGGCCTCTTGACATTAAAACATTACTTGCCAGTTCCATCTTATTGTTGCCCAAGATGATTCAGCACATAGCCCAAGTCTATAGGAAATGTGTCTTTTCATATCATAAAAAAAGGTTTATTGCATTTATTCTGTTCCCTTTTCAGCAGTTGTTTCTATAGCAGGAATAATGGTGATGGATGGGTCTGTAATTTTCACATTCACTACAGTCTTTTGAAATTGGTTTTTCATGTACTCAGCAGGGGTGGGTGGAGAGAACAGGTGTGTACTTTGAGAGACTGACATTACTGGTGATTTGGTTCACAATTGCTTCTTTCCTCACGTTTGGATCACACAGTCTTTTATTTTCTTCCCCCTACTTTTCTTTACTTAATTTTTAACACCAGCTAATTTCATCTCTGTGCGCATCTGTTCCTTTCTTTCAGTTCATTTTAATTTTGCTTCCCCTTCAGATAGTTTAGAGGGCTGTGTATTTATTGGGCACTCCAGAACAGATTCCCTGAACAGTTTGCCTTTCCAATGAACCATCCATATACAGGCCTGATTTTCAGAACTGCTGGGTGTTGAGTAATTTCATAAATCTAGATATTTCATGGTAGGTGCTGAAAAGGGATTGAGCTCTTTCACAATCTGTTCTCAAAACAATCTTGCTGTGTGATGATTTAAGTATAATACTGGGGCAAAGCAAAGCACTCAAGAAATGCAGCACTTTATGAATAGAGCAGTTTTCTGTTGGACTTGTTGCCAGACTGAAGAGCTGGAAAGAATTATGTGTTTCCCTCCCAGAAATAGCTTCAGGGCAAGGTTTTAATCCCCCTTCAACACAAAAATGGTAAAAAGACTGAATCCTACCTGAAAGTCAAATTCTTATAGGGAAACTGTCTCCATGCTCTTCCTCTAATAATGAAGATTCTTTGTAATTATGTGGTAGCATGGAACAGCCATGCATGGTGTAGTGGTTTGAGTGTTGGAGTCATACTCTGGAGACCAGGGTTTGATTCCCAGCTCAGACATGAAACCCATTGGGTGACCCTGGGCAAGTCACACTCTCTCAGCCTCAGAGGAAGGCAATGGCAAACCTTCTCTGAGCAAATATTGTCATGAAAACCCCATGATAGGTTCACCTTAGGGTTGCCATAATTGGGAAATGACCTGAAGGTGCACAACACAGAGACACACACAGAGAGAAGGGCATACTCTGTGTGTTCCAGTTCTGTTCTTGATTGTGCTACATTTACCAATAGCCTTGCCTATCAGATTCCATACCCTCCAACACTTCATAGTTGAAAATTGGGACATGTGTGGCTAAATAACATCAAAATGGCAAAAGAGATGTTGTAGCAGTTTGCTTTTGCATGGATCGACAGGGTGGGTCAGAATTCTGCCCTCCTCCTATCCTCTGCCCCCTGTGATTTAATTGAGTCTACCCTATTCTTTTGAACTTAGTTTGCCACAACTGGAGTAAGCCAAGGATGAAGGGGGAGAGTGGGAAGAGGAGAGAAAAAGTAGGACATTTTAAAAGCATCTGAAAAAGTGGAAAGATAGAGAATTAACTGGGGCTGTCCCCATCAAATCAGGGCAGTTGGAGAATATGGCCGGGTACAGATGGGTCTCGTGGCACATCTTGATGATGTGCTAGGGTTGCCTCAAAGTGTCGCTATATTCTCCAAATTCTCTCTCTCTTTGTCTCCTTTATTTGCCTCCTGCCTCTTTTCATGGTATCCATTCAAATGTGATCCTTTAGGTACACAAAATAAGTGAGAATGGATGGACTTCTGAATTGTAGGCCTAGTGAAAGCTTGGACAGAGAGAGGTGATACGTGTATCAATAAATGTAATAAGGAAGTACTTGTAGGAATGGAGGTACTTGATGCTAGAATTTAACAATGTGGGGATGGCCAATATTCATTTTGAGGATACTGATAAAATGTCTTCTTTTTCCTTTCTTTCTTTTTTTGAAGGAGGAATGCCCAAGGAGGCAATGGAACATAGATGATTCTTGCCTTTCATCTGGAAGCTACTGCCATCATTCACAAATGTATGTCCAAAAACTGAGAAATATACCTATCTATATATCTATCTATGCATTCAGAATACAAGACCAAGCCTATCAGCATTCTTATGTGAATGGTCATATAGTACAAATGCAAAATGAAGACATTCCAGAGGAGATTGACTGTAAAACTGAAATGACTTCAATCTCTTGTAATGAGTTATGCTCAATAAATATGAATATTAGCCTTTGATGCATATTGCCAGAGTTTTCACAAATTGTTAAGAAGGCATACTGGAGGGCTTCTGGTGGCTTGGATCTTTGTCTATCTTGAAAAAAACAACCAAGCCTTATTCTAAAAGTGCAAACTGGAAGTTATACTCCAAACGTCCCCCTTCTGCTGACAATGAAATGGTTGCATTAATGAAAGCAATCAGTGCTTAAATGTCTTGTCTACTTCTGGTGAATGGACGCCTGCCAAACTGACTAATAGTGGTACACCCTGCACTGTGAGGTGTTCTGCAGCTTTCAGAGAGGCTGAGCAACCTCTCAACCTACATTATATTGGCTTTTTGATTTGTGTACAATTCTGCTGCCCAGACCACTTAAGAGTCATTATCAGTACCTGAAGGGAAGTTCACCTCTGCCCTTTGCAAACACATGTTTTTGTTTCTTTAGAATAACATTGAGGCCATGCTTTACCCCACTCAGGGGTGTTTCCTTCACTCTCAGGAGACAGCCCCAAGTTAGGAAGAGGTTAAATACACACAGACAGTCTTTCCTTGGACCTGCCGCTTCCCTGACTCTCTTTGAGACCTGCTTCTGCTATTCCAAACTTCAGTCTTCTTCATGTCAGAGGGTAAGAAACTTTGGGGTGCAACAGATGGGCAGCTCCGTGCCACCCCTCTTTGCCCCGCATCATTGCCACAGCAACCAAAAGGTGTGGCAACAATGTGCTCCCTCCTGGGAGCAAAAAGAAGCTGCCAAAAGCAGCTTCCTGGAAGAGGCGTGATTGGCGTGCATGTGCCCCGATCATATCACTTCCTGCCAGCACTGTTTGGGTGCTGTGCGACGCTTGCGCCATCATGGTGCCGCCCGTGTGGACAGCAGTGAGCCATGATGGCAGCGTCCTTGTGGACTAGGGCTGCTGGGCATGTAAATGCCCAGCCTCATCTAGCCCTAGTTCACGCTGAGGACACCACAAAGTGCCCATTTGTACCGGGCCTCTATGTGTTTGTTTTAGTCTGTAGTAGTCTCTTAAGCTTAACTACACTCCTTAGATTGGTTAGGAGAAGAGCTTTTAGCTTTCATGATGTTTTCCCCCCTTTTACTTTGAGAAATATTTGGAATGCATAATTGGAGGTTAAGCAGTGAGGAAACAGTGTTACTGATACCAGGTCTATCCTTATTAGCTTTGTAAGTAGCTGTAGTTAAGCATAACTGTCAGTGAAGCTGACTGGGTTCAAGGGCTTGAGCAGACATTTAGTATCATTATTTAAGTGCCTCTGAAACTCAGGAAATGCAGTGAGTAATCTCTGTTAATTTAATAAGGTACAGAATAAAAAGCTTTGAAGTTCAGACAGTTTGTCTTTCAATGCCATACTGGGGATACTCTCTCTCTCTCTCTCTCTCTCTCTCTCTCTCACACACACACACACACACACCTATTTGCCAATGTTTCCCAGCTAGATATATAAAACACTGTAGAAGAGGCATCTTCCATTCCTTAATTTGGATACTGTTGACAGTGTATTCTTTTTGAGTATGGTAATTTCAGGGCAGGATGCATGAACTGGTAATCCTTCTTAAAGTACAAGAATTCAATTCTGATATTTCTGTTTGCTGTGAAATACTTAGAGATTAGAAACTTGTTGATTTTACTAGCTTTAAAATAAAGTTTCTTGCTAATGGTTCCAGGGGATGCAAGTGCGTTTCAGATGTCTAAGTGGAATGCTAAGTGACACTTGAACTTTTGGATGGCTTTTAAAATTTAGCCTGCTGTGTGGAGTTAACTGTGTGGAGTGATGAGTCTCATAATGAAATCATAGCATCCCAATGCACTGGCTGGAGATTGCTAACTCCGGTAAAATACTGGTCTTATGTAGTAGTAGTCCTATGCACTTCCAGCAGTAAAACAGAAAGCAAAATGACACTTGCAGCTTCTATGGATAACATAGCAAAACAGATGTTCATACCTTTTCAGACAATGCTACCACCATGCACATCACTGTAAGCCAGTGATGACAGCATATTAACATGCACAGAAATCAATCAGTGAGGAAAGAAGGCTGAGTAACACTACAACATCTCCATAACTGAGTCACTGCACAAGAAGGAAATAACAAAGATGCCACATCTCTCTTCCCAGTGCAGATCTCTGCAGCACAGTGAGCAGAATGTTTGTAACTGACACCCACTTCACATATATGCTTTTTTTTCCTGACAGTACAGAAACAGCATACACCAAGCCACTTTTTTGCCCAGCAAACAGACAGACAAGAGAAGGCAGAGCTGATATTCCAGTCACAACATCCATCCAGCTTCATATTCAATGGTGCTCTGCATGATTTTCCGATTAAACTGAGAGTTCAATTTAGCAATTTGGGTTTTCCCTCAAGTTGGTGCAGATCAGATCTGAATGAATGTAATGGAGATCTCAAATCTGAATCAAGATTTGAAAATATGAATCTTTGGTGCTCCCACTGACTTCGAAACCAAAGTAGCTATACAACATTTTTGGTTTTTTTAAAAAAAAAAACAGATGAGTCTAAAGTCTAGCAGACCATATCTCCTTGTGTAAGACTGCCTGGGTCATGAGATTCTCAGAAGAGGCCCTTCTTTCCATCTCATTACCTTTAGGTACAGCTGGTGGAGACATGGGACATGGTCTTCTTGGTGGCTGATCTGAAACTCCCTTTCAAGTGAGGCTAAAATAGACCCTTCCTTGCTTTCCTTCCATCAGCAGGCAAATACCCTTTATTCCAACAAACTTAGAACTGAAGACTTTTAAAGGAAGGGCTTTTAGGATGTTGCTAAACTGTTTAAACTGTAATATTTTAAATCTTTTAAATCTTTTTAGTATCTACTTTAAATTGTTTTACTAATGTTGACAGTTTAATTTTATTTTAATGTTGATCCTTTGTATTCTCTATTGTATTCATCATAATTTTTAAGGCACCTTGAATCCCAGGCTGCATCTGCACTGAAGAATTAACACAGATTGACATCGCTTTAACTGCCATGGCATATGCAATTCTGGAATTTGTAGTTTTGTGAGACATTTATCCTTCCTTGCCAAAATACTCTGATTCTGGTACCGCAGCAAACTGCACATCCTATGATTCCGTAGCATTGAACCTTGACAGTTAAAGCGGTGTCAAACTGTATTAATTTTGCAGTTATGGCAGCAGCCCCAGATTTGGGGAAGAGGTGGGGCTTAGATGATGATGATGACAACAATAACAAGAATGATATTTAAATGTGATAGGCCTTCTGGAGGGGATTAAATGTCTCTAATTACCGACAAGTAGCTCCATGGGAATTTCTGTTAGGCACTTAGTTTTGCTTCCCTTCCAATATAGTTTTAAAAAGTACATACACTGAGTGAACAGTCTTGTCAACTCATGCTGCCTCTGTCCTAGCAGTGTCTCCCTAGTATTGGAGATACCTTCATAAAGCCTTTAGAGTATTTCCAAGTTTTACATCTGATGAACCTCACCCAAAAAAGAGCCAGTAAGAGAATAAGAGTGAAGACAGCTTAAAGTATTGTACCCAAAGGCAGTACATTGGGAATTGAGCAGGGAAGCGAGCAGGCTGGCTGACTAAGAGGCTGTGCGGACCACCCCTAAGGGGCGGCCTACAGCCACCTCCATCTGTGCCAAATCGGGGCTGCGTCAATCACATGCTACGGCCTTGATCTGTCCTTTCTAGGGCACGAAAAGGAACTGCCAAAGTGGCTCTTTTTTGCACCCTGGAAAGATTGCGATAGACAAGAGATGACAGGTAGATGCAACAATTGCAGCCTCCTGGTCATTCTCCTCTGTTGGAGGATAGAGCGATTTATTCCATACAACCTATTTTGTGCGGCCCAAGCAAATCTGTAGTTTTCAGAGGTGCAGTTCTGAACAATGATCAAATCAGACAATACTTCTCCAATTTATTTTGCAGATGTACTCACTGAAGTGGTGGATTGGCCACTGGAAGTAAAATACAGGTTTAATTTGCAAGTCTGATAGCTAACAATATTTCTGTGAGAAAATCCAATTATAGGATAGGAAAATTGTTAACTGGAGGGAATACACCTTCCTTTAATACTTAATCTGACCCTGGGTTTCAGCATGTTGGTGGCCACAATTTTGTCTTTCACCTCAGACAGTCTTTCAAAAACATATTTGTCCCCTTTTCACTAAAATAACTTTCTAAGAGATTTACAACATGATCATTTGATAACACATTTAATGTATAAGAAAAATATTTTTGTACAAATCTGCCCAAATTATCTGCTTCCCAAGGTCATCTAATCATACTATGTTAAAGTTAAATTTCAAGTCAAAGTGCCAATTCAGGCAAAGTACACAAAACAAATATCTTCAGATCTCAAATTAATATTGGAAATCCTGTACGTCACATGTAGTTAATTTTTTAAAAAATATGCAAATGCATCAGCAGACAAGCTCTAATATGCATAATTAGTAAGTTAAATGATATGAAGAGTGCCTTGAACAAATAGCTGTGGGGAACATGTTCTTATACATAACCATTAGTGTGAATCCATAAGTCTACTTAATTAGACTTAATTTCAATACTGCTGTAGTCAACACAGTAGAGATGTGAAAACAGACATTGACATGACTGTGCGATAAAGGGCTAATTGGATGAATTGGTTTTGACTTATCTGGAAACAGAGAATGTTTTTTTAAAAAGAGCATCCATGCTGTAGGTCTGTACAGTGATAATATCTGTCATTTGTCAAACTTGATAATCCTATGGAAAGTATCCTAAGGTATTCTTTATGAATACATGAAATAGATTGTACTGATTCCTCTTAGAATGGCATCAGTTAATCTCATACATAGTCTAAAGCTTTAAACAATAGTAGACTCAATTCCTTTCTGCTCCCCCACAATCCCAAAACTGAAGTCAGAGTAAGTCTTGAAATCCACAGCACATCAGTGATGAAAAAATAAGAGGGATACTCCAATAAAGTTGCTTAATTCAGAATTTGATATAAACATCATAGTAATAGTAGAAGCCATTTTAACTATGATACTGTCAAGACACAATCTGATCTGGACCCTGTGGGAATGTCATCTAAAGAATAATCCTACAGAAAGTCCAACACATTGGAAGAGTCTGTTATGAAGCCTTATTTTCTGATCATTTAGACATTTCACCTGGGAGCCTGAACAGACCATTATGTTACTCTGTGGATCACTCTTTGTCTCCCAGAAACAAAGGAGATTAGTATGCATGGCTTTTAAACCATAATTATAGTTGCAAAATAGTTCCTTTGGAGATACTTATCACACAATGTTGCCTCCAACCCATAGCTGCTGTGAATGCCAAGTGTGGTTAGGGTGTCCTTTTTCATTGATAGGGGAAACCTGTTGATACCTCCCATCAATGGCAATCCCTGAGCTGCCGCAGTAGTTGCAATATTGGCAGCCAGTGGTGTCACACTCTCCTTTTCTCCCTCTTCCCCCCTAAACTATTCCCAAGCAGTCTGATTTACTTTTTAAAAAATTCTTATATTTGTTAAAAAACTTAATTAAATTACCAGAACTGTGTTTTAAAAAAGTAAATGAAATAATATGAAATGAAAAGCATGCTGGGTAGGGCAGGATTAAGGGGGAATAGCGCAGTGGAAGAGAGTGCAATGATGGCAGTAGCAGTCCCAGTCACACATTTTTGAAGATGTGAGGAAATGTCTGTTCACAAACCAATATACAGTGGTACCCCGGGTTACGAATTTAATTCGTTCCGCGGCGCCGTTCGTAACCCGAAAGATTTCGCAACCCGAAAAAAGGCTTTCCGCTAGCGCTGGAAAGCCGCGGCTTTTAAATTTCGTGCCAAAAAGCGCCGAAACACACCGAAAAAAATTCGTAACCCGAAAAATCTTTCGTTACCCGGAACAGTTTTTTCCAAGCTAACTTTTTCGTACCCCGGAAATTTCGTAACGCGATCAATTCGTATCCCGGGGTACCACTGTATTAGTATTTTCACTAATTTGCATGGTTATGATGAGGACGGACTTGTGTGATATGTCTGATATTGGAGGAGTATTACTCAGAAGGTGGAGAATTACTTGAGATACTTATTCCATCCAAGTTGATAATCAGGAAGAGAAGGGTCTTGTTCAGTAGCATAAAGTACCTCAGCCTTCACTTGACCTTTGCTGGTACAACTGCTTCCGACAGATTTGTATCAAGTAGTCCTACTTCTACCATCCATGCATTTGCTTTGGCTTTCGTTTTTACTTTTGCACTTTAACCTTCATTTGCAACAACTGAAGGAATCTGAGGATAAAGGGAGTAAGTAGGAGTAGAGAAACTAGGGTATTTACAACACAGCTAAAAAAAGGGGATCATAGATTATTATTTGGGACAGTTCCTGCCAAATTGGGACAGTTGAAGGGTGTGCCAGAGTATTATAAGAGAATATCACACAAGGAAGGAAAATGAACTCTTCTCCTATCCTTATGATTAGAACATTCCTCTGTCCTATGTTTTTGCAGTCCCAGAAGGGCCACAAATGTAGAAGGGTTATTGAATCACTAATTGATTATGAAGCATGGCTAGTAAGCTATGTTTGGTTTGATGAGCCATTGGTTGTGTAGCTCTCTTTAATAATTATGTTACGTATAAGAAAAGAATAAAAATTAATTTCCCAAATGATTTTGCATTATCTATTAGATCATCTCTGTGAAAACAGAAGTGGAAGCTAATGGATATGATATGAAGAGCTTAGATTTTTCATTGTGTGAGTACACATTTAGCGAATTTCAGGCTTGAGAGAACAGCAAGTCCAGTGAAGCTAATAAGAACAAGAACTGCATTAACAACATCTCTTGGATAAGTCCCATTCTTTTACATGATTTTCTGAAGAGAGGTTTCTGCTAGATAGCTTTTGCCTATCCTTGTGGTGGCTATATGATTCTGATAAATTTCACAGCAGTTATATTTCAATCAGCAAATACTGTGTATGTCTACTACCATTTTTGGATTTTTCAACCTACTTCAGTGAAACCTGGTTTACAGGGCTAGACTAGAAAGCTTATCACACACATAATTTTCCCCATTATGCGAATGGGAAGGGATGCTTGGGGCTGTGCATGACCGAGAAAAAATGGATTTTACCGCACAGCAAATCATCCTCAAAATGGTGTCGTTCCGTCCCCTGGTGCAAAGCCATCCCCATTCAGTACTGAGGCACGTCATGTTGCTCAGCCAGAAGACTTTAAAATTTGATGCGCATCAGCACTGAATGGAGACAGCTTGGCGCTGGGGGACAGAACAGGGCCATTTTGAGGATGATTTGGTGTGCAGTAAAATCTGTTTTTTCTCGGTTGCATGCATAACCGAGCATCCCCTTCCCGTTCCCATAATGGGGGGGGGGGGAATGTGTGCAATAAGCTTCTGAGTAAGAAAAGACAGCAGCCAAAATCTAACAACTAAGTTCTATTGAAAACCAATTGATTGCTACACATACTTACATGCCTCCAGTTTTTATTCAGAATACACTGCCAAATCTATTGTTTACAGCCAAGTCCTCAAATTTAATCACATCTGTTCAGATCTACAATATAGAGACTCAAAACTCTTGGATTTATAACAGGCATTTCTCAAACTACAATACCCACCTAAGGAGGTAAAGAAACAAATTGACAAGGCAAGATTAATACCCAGGAATAGGGATGTGACGACCATTCATCATGGTTTGCTAAACATATGAATTGTTGATTTCTTGTCCCCTTTAATTGTTTTATGTAGGAGCCAAGAAATTTGCCGTATGTCACCTAGATGTAAGAATTTTCAGGTGTTTCATTTGCAAATTAAGTAAATGGGCAGGAAATTACTTTTGAAATCCATTGTTCTAAATTTTTTATTGTTTTACTGCATCATGTTGTTATTTTTGCAATGGCTGGATTCAAATTTGTTAAAACTAAAACAGAAAAGGTCACACAAGGGAGGGGGAAGGGGGAGATAGACTGGTATAGTTTATGAATAAGATAGAGTGAAGAAGACAAGCTGGGATTAGTTTTGGCGACAGGTTCTATATCTGGAAGGGGGGTTATGGGAGCTGTAGTCCAAAACTTTTACAAGCTCCAATTCTATCTTTTTCTCTACCTCTTTTTCTTAAGGACATACTATAATGCACTGAACTCAATGGCATTATTGAGTCCAGCTATTGTTGGACGGCAAGTTCCAGCAGCCCCTAGCGAGTGTAGCCATTACTAAGGAATGCTGGGAACTGCAGTCCAACAACAACCAGATTTTATAAACTATATAGGTTCAGTCAGCCCTGGTTACTACTTAGATGGGAGACCACAGGGAATACTAGGTACTGTAGGCTAGTTTTCAGCAGAAGGAACTGGAAAAATCACCTTTGAGGATTCCTCACCTAAGAAAACCTTGTGAAATTCATAGGCTCACTGGACTACAGCTCCCATAATCTGCCTTCCATCTTTAGGATTTGAAATCAAAACTTATCCCACCTTGTCTTCTTCAGTCTATCTTCCCCATAAACTTATACTAAGCTACAGTATCTCCCTTGTGTGACTTTTTCTGTTTTACCTTTGACAAATTTGAATTGCAAAAACAATACCACCACACAATTTCAGTACTTCATTGGCAAGACAGTTTTCTATGTTATTGCTAGACTTTTCCAATATGAAAATGCACACATTCTTGCACCCCCCCCCCCCCGGCGTTTTATTGCACTGATGCAGTAAAACAATAACACTTTTAGAACAACAAATTTCAAAAGGAATTTCCCACCCCTGATTGGAATTGGTGATCACTATCCTTTGTGAGGAATGAGATACTGTAATTATCTCACACTTCTCATGTGGAGATAACAGTAATTTATTGCCCCCATTCTTCAGGCACGAAAAACATTATTCTGTCATTTCACATTCCGACCCAGGAACCATTTACTACAAGCCAGACCAAAAGCGCAAAATGACAGAACACCCCAGTGCTCACCTATAGTCCCCAGCCAAGACCATTCAAATGCATCATCAGTGAGTTACAAGCAATTCTGAAGAATAAGAGCCCATACAGACAGGCCAAAATAAAGCTGCTTTGGGCCATTTTGGAGGTATGCTGTTTAAATTATGCATGTGTCCTAAGAGTCCGGAGGCCACCCTCCAGTCATGGCTTTGGTGTGGCTTTCGGACTCTTAGGACACATGCATCATTTAAATAGCATACCTGCAAAGTGACCCAAAGCAGCTTTATTTTGGTCTGTCTGTATGGGGCCTAAGACAGCAATCTCACAAGTCAGGGAGGCAGGCCTTTATTGGCCTACAGAAAGCCCCCAAATGTTAAACAACTACTCACTTATAGCAGGATACATAACATGGATGGTAACACAGGGACAAGACCTTCACAAACCCAGATGCAAACTCTGTCCCCACATCTCCCCTGGGAGCAATATAACAGGGGCCAATAACATCACTCACAATACCATAGGTATATTTATTTGTTTTTCTTCCAATGCCCCTCTACACTCTACATTGGACAAACAGGACAGTCTCTATGCAAGAGGATTAAGGAAAAGAAGTGACTTGTTTTTATGTGCAGGTTTAGGCTCTTAACTCTTGTGTTTGGTTGTCTGCTAGCAACTGGCTCCAAAGGCTAAAAAGTGAGGGGAAAGCACCAGGCTCCCATTTTGTTTTACTTATAACACCTGCTGTGATGGAAATGACCCACATGGTCTCAGTCATTTTCATTCTCAGCAGGTCCTTCAGATCCAGAGTGGTGTTAGATTCTATAACATACCAAGTATTTTCCTTTTCCTTAAACCAGGAATATAACATGGTTTGGGCAAGAAAGACTAGAAATGACAAAAAAGTAAAAACTGAGGAAAGCTACATTTGTGGAAGTAGAAAGCACAGCAGAAAATTAGGTTTGCTGCATGAAATCTATTTCCAACTTTAACTGAGTTTAATATGGTGAAGAACAAAAAGGGTATTTTTTTAAAAAAAGTATAAATGGCTAGAATGTGATAATGAAGGTTTGTCTTATGTTCGTGCTTCAAGACTGGTTATGAAAAATGAACGGTATGGTTGAGGACACCTGAAATCTTCTAGAGATAATGGCTATGTCTCTACTAATTTTATAGTATTTCAATCTTTACTCCCCCATCGCATATCTTCAATATGAAAAACTGCCCTGGATATAGTCTCCAAACACTAATCTGTCTCATGAGCTCATTCTTGAGAACATATTCACACACATACACATATGTGCACAATACTGTTCCACCATCCTAAATATTGCTTCTCCTCTCAAAGATCATTAGATCCCATCATGCTTCTCTGGTATTTTAGAATGGTTTTGCAAATCATAGGCACAACTGGGAAAGTTAGGGAGGAAGGATCAATATGTTAGGTTAGCTAACTAATCCAATTCACTAACATTTAATCGAAAGTCAGACATTTCAGATAAATTAAGTTTATTTTAAATTGGTGTTCAGATTTACATTGCATTATTATACTAAAGTTTTTCAGACTAATGATGAAAATCCCCTCCACTTTTTTTTCTTTTCCACCTCACGTTATCCCCATTTTGAGCTTTGGAGAGAAAGAAACAGCTGAATGAACTTTTGAAAGCCTTTTCTCACCCACCCCATTAAAAGCCCTTCTGTTGTGTTTCATTTTTTATTTCCCTTACTTCTCCTTACCCTCCCTCTTTCTCTAGCTTACTGATCTAGCATGATTCCCACAAAGATCCTAGGGGCATGCACTTCAGAATTTAGTTATCTGGCACAGAAGAGGAGCCTCTGTGTAATGTCCAGCATAGAGAATAAGAGGAAGATCAGAACGCAAAAAAGACTGCCAGCTTCCAAGCTTCTCATACTACTGAAACCTTGTAATTCTCCAACACTGAGGGACTTTTAAAATAAAACAAAAAAATAGTTTTTTTGGAAAGTACCAAATAGGTAAAATAGGAGATTAGTGCATCGGTTTTCATTCCCTCACTAGGCGTGGGATGTAAACTCACAGGGACAGATTGTATCACACAGTTCCATCCCTGGACAGTACTCATCCAGTACCCGACCTGGGCTTCTCCCAGACCTTTTAAAGAATGGGATTTTTCCATTCTTTAGAAGTTCAGCAGAAGCCTGGGTCAAGTACGGGATGAGTGCTGTCTGGGGATGGAGCTGTGTGATACAATCTGTCCTTGTGAGTTTACCTCCTGTGCCTAGAGCAGGAATGAAAGCCAGTGCGCTAATCTCCTGTGACACTGGGTTTCATTTAATTAATAACTTGATTTTGGAAAAACATTAATACTGAAAATTCCAACTTAGCTCAGTCTTTTTTGCTTTTTAAAAATAATTTAATCTTGCCTTTTTCACAGGAATCTTCCAACTTAAATTGATTTTAATTTGTTAGTTCCAGTCACTGACTGTGGAATTGCTGTCCTGTACCCTTGCTTGCAGTGCCAAAATCCATGCAGGAAGTAAGTTGTGTTTGTAATAGCCAGGATGTTCATTGTGGAGGTGCATTTTGAACAGCATTCCACGGTGGTTGTAGTGAGTTCCAACTTTCATCTCATGAGCTTCCTTGACAACAGTGACTGAATGTAACCTGCAGATTAGGTGAGTCTGTGCTGCAGTAAAACCTAATTTGAGATTGCTAGGAGCAGGAGTGTATGATGGAGTTACTGACAGTGAATTCAACTTCCCTCTTCCCTTTTGATCTAGGCAAACAGAATTAAGATCATTTCATGAGAAAAAGAAGATGAGACTATAGTACCAAAATATATCACATTAATGTGTCCCTTGTTCTGGAAAAGAAACACATGAAGGTATTGAGTTTGCAGCTCACGTGTATGAAGAAAATAACTCAAATAAACTACAGCACTGACACACAATGTCCTGGACTATTACTCTTGCACTTTGTGGGGGGAAAGTATATTCAGCTAAAGAACAATTTAGATTACATGGCAACAGCAGAGAGGAAGACTGAATTAAATTCAATACAGTATTAAAAATATCAAAATTCAGGTCATGACTGCAGTTTTCTTTCTCTTCCTTAAATAACATCTCAGTGCTGCAGATAGATTGGAAAACCAATATCAGCCTATCTAGACATTAAATCCCTACCTACCCTTGGGTAGAAATGCTATAATTTAATGGTGGACTGTTGCTTTCAGAATTGTTCAAACAAAGAGGAAAGTTTTTTTGTGTGTTTTCGGGCTATGTGGCCATGTACTGAAAGAGTTTATTCATGAAGATGCCAGCCACAGATGCTGATGAAATGTCAGGAATAAACTCTTCCAGAACATGGCCACATAGTCTGAAACTCCCACAAAAGATTATGGATTTCATCTGTGAAAGCCTTCAACTTCATAAAGAGGAAAAGCTTTATTCCCTTTAAAAATATAGCTTAACTTTCTTCCAATAGTAAAACTCTAATCACTAAGATATTAAACAGTTGTACTGAAAAAGCATATAAGTAAATGAGAAGAATGGTGATGCATAAAGAAATAATCTCCTGTGAAATTTAATGAGGAGTGTTGTTTGTAGCCCCACACTCCAAACTGGGCAAATTTGTGTTCTTTCTTGTATGCTTTGCTATGACTATGCGCCTCTTCACTTGTATAACTCTGCATGGGGATCAGATGAGATTCATTTGTGTGTGTGTGTGTTAGGTTTCTCTCAATTACAACAGCAAAAGGATGAGTAACATCCTTCTGGGTGTGCAGCCTTTATCCACAATCTTGTTAAACACCTTAGATAAAAGTCAGGGAGGCTTCGTTCACTTGATAATTTTGTATTTTCATCCTGGTCTTCGTTCAAGGAGCTTAAATCATGTATATGGGATTATCATCCTCCTTTTCAGACTGCAAGCACACCAGAGATGACACTATGCTACATCACTTAAAGCATCTCTTTTTTGGGCCTGCTCTGATTTTATTAGTCTGTGGACCAGGCTGTTAAGTGGAGAGCTGAAATGATTTTATTTTGAGTGGTACTTCCTCATATCTGGAGGAACAGATTTGAAAACAGTTTTTTTTAAAAACAATCAATTTTGCTGATTGCCTGTATTTGAATGAAAGTTTCATTTTAAAATCTCAATAACATTTCTCTATAATTCTCTGTGGCTATAACACCAAAATGAAACACTTCTAAATCCCATTGATTCAATGAGATAAATGACATTGATTTATATTTGTTTACAGCCTATCAAATCATACATTGCTGTCTGTTTTTCTAATTAGACAAAAAGAGCATTGGAAACTATGTTTTTACAGTGTGGTACAGTGGTCTGAATGACTGACTAACACCAGGAGATCAGGGTTTGAATCCCTGCTCAGCCATGGAAACATACTGGATCACTTTGGACAACCAAAGTGATCCAGTTGCAGCCTCAGAGGAAAGCAGTGGCAACCCCCCTCTGAACAAAGCTTGTCAAGAAAGCCTGTGATAGGTTCACTTTAGGGTTGCCATATATAGGAGACAGCTTGAAACAACACAACATACGTAACTTAACCCTAGAGTGAGACACAAGCACTGCATTTGTGAAATATTGTAGTATGATAACAATGTATTTCTAGGACATTGGCTTATTCCAAGTTTTACTACATGCACGTTGATAAATATTGAGTTTTAATTAAAATATTCAAAAGTGGCATTATGCAACATATATTAAGAATTAACTCATTGTTTATTTAAATAATTTTTCTACCATTTTTCTTGGACTTAGCATAAAAGAAAATGGAGGATAGAGGAAAGGAATGTCCTAATCCAGTAATGGAGAGAAACAAAGAAAGAGAAGACTGGGAAAGGATTATTGACTTTATCACAGAGAAATGGCCAAACATACAAAACAAAATTGATAAAGGATTTTTGAGAGATATTTGATTTTGTATATCTAATATAAATCGTATTTCAACTTATCAAATCAAGAAATATTGAATAGATCAGATTAAGATTTAAGTTAAATTCAAGGTATAGGTTATGATATAAGATATACAAGTTATAGATTAAATAATAAATGGAAATTACAAACAACTACAGAGTAAATGAATAAGGGGAAATAGAAATAGTGCGATATTGAAACGGTTAGGGTTTGATCTATGGAAGTTCTCTTTTTTAATTTGTTGAATGATTGAAGACAGTGGAAGGAAGAAGAAGAAATTGATATGGAAGTTTGTATGGGGGTGTATAGGGGAAGGGAACTGATATGACTGTTTATATGTGTATATGTGTATATTTGGATATGTACATTTTGTTGTTTAATTAAAAAAATAATTTTTCTACCATTTTTCTGAAACACTACTGTGGTGCAGAAAAAAAATGCAAATATGAAAAAATAATAAGAGGAAAGCATGATAAAACAATTAAAATAACATTAAATACTACTGAAAATATTTAAAAAGCCAAGTTAACAAAATGTCTCTTGACCTCGGGGACATCTAGTGGCAGAAAATAAGTACTACAATAAAATAGGAATAAAGCTATTTTGACTGAAACAAAAGGAATTTAAAAGAAAAGGAGACTTTCTTAAAAAGAAATTTAAACATTAAAGCAGCTTTGGAGAAGGGACCCAGCACCACAGATTTAGCTTTTTAATAGAATGGAAAAAACAGGTGTCTGGACAAGAGAAAGAGAAAGAAGATACCAAACAGAAATGAAACAAGTGATATTTGCTGGAAGAAGAGGATCAACAGAAATGAAATCTTCAGACTCAAAAATTTTGGAGGCAATACAGAAAATAGAGACAAACATAAGACAGGAAATAAAGGACTCCTGTGATGAATTAAGGCGGGATTTAAAAAGGGAGGTGGAGGATCTGAAAAATACAATCAAGGACGTGACTAAAGACGTAAAAGTACTGGATGGCAAAGTAAAACACCTGGAAAATAAGACAGAAAAATTAGATAAAATAACACAAAATATTACAAAGACACAAGAATATGAAAAAGAGATGTATAAAAGGAGAGAACTGAAGGATAGGAAGAAATGTATTAAGATAAGAGGCTTAAAAGAGAGACAGAATGAAAATTTATATGAAGAACTGATTCCAGCCTTAGCGGAATTAGTGGACTTCCCAAAAGAGCTTCTGGATCTAGACGTGGACAAGATCTTCAGGATCAGCTCCTCTGCAGCAAGAAACAGGAACCTACCGAGGGACGTGGTGGTTTATTTTACGAGGGAAAGAGTAAAGGATAAAATTATACAAGCAAGCTATGAGAAAAAACTGATAATAGACAGGGCGGAAATCATGCTTTTTAAAGATGTACCAGGAGAAATTCTTCGGAGAAGAAGAGAATACTCTACATTGACTAAAATGTTACAAAAAAAAAAAAACAGATAAGATACAGATGGGAATCAATGGAGGGAATATCCTTTACATGGAATCAAAAGTATTACAAGATAGACACAGTAGACAAAGCAAAGGCATTCTTTAACAAGTGGTTCAAAAATGAAGCAAAAAGAGAAGAAGCAGCAGCAAAGAAAGATGAAGAGAGGAAGAAAAAAGAAGAGGAAAAGGGAAAGAAGGAAGCTGAAGAAGCAAGGAAAAAACAAGAAGCATCACATCAATCACCAACAAACGACCAGCAGAATGAAGCGAGAAGAGAGGAAGAATTCAAAGAAACAGCACTAATTGGAGCAGTGGGAGGATCAGATCCATTTGAGGGGAAAGAGAGTGAAGGATCAGAGATAGATTCAAAGGAGGAAGAAAGAGGAGAAGAAGAAGAAGAAGAAGAAGAAGAAGAAGAAGAAGAAGAAGAGAAACTAGGGAACATCTTCTCAGAACAAATAAACACTTGACTAGAGTATGAAATTGGTCTCATGGAACATAAAGGGGATGAACTCCCCTCATAAGAGAAAAAAAGTATTCCATGTATTAGAGAAAGGTAATTATGATATATGGTGTATACAAGAAACTAAAGTTAGGAAACAAGATATAAGATTTCTAAAAAATCCAAAATTAGGGCAAAGTTTTATAACCTCAGGGGAAAAGAAAAAAAATGGGGTAGCAATCTATCTAAAAAATCATATTAAAGGGAAAGAAATACTGTCTGATGAGGAAGGAAGATATGTAGCAATCGAAATTAATCTGGAAGGGAAAAGTACACTGGTGCTGGGGGTATATGGTCCAATTGGTAAAAAAACAAAATTTTATAAAAATTTGGCAAAAAAGATTAAAGATTTAAATTTTGAGCAACATATCTTGTGTGGAGATTGGAATGGGGTCATTAACCCAGGATTAGACAGAATATCTCAAAAAATAAATAAATAAATAAATGAAAAACAAGGAAAACTGCCACAATCTTTATTCGACATGTTAGATGCCCTAAACTTAATAGACCCCTGGAGAGAGAAACATGGAACCAACAAGGAATATACATTCTATTCGAACCCCCACAAGTCAGCTTCTAGGATTGACATTTTTTCATATCTAAAGAACTGTGGAAAAACATCAAAACAGTAGATATAATACCTAACAAAATATCAGACCATAATCAAATTAGTTTAGAAATATCAGCCCTACAAAAGGAATATTCTTGGAGATTAGATGAATTTTTATTAAAGGAAGATAAGATGCAAAAGCAAATAAAAGAACAAATACAATATTACTTCAAAGAAAACACAGAAGAGGGAATTAAGAGTAAAACAATATGGGACGCCTCTAAAGCTGTAATTAGAGGGGTCCTAATAAAGAAAGGTAGTGAAAAAAAAGAAAAATAGAGACAAAGAAATAAGAGAGATTTCAGAAAAAATTTATGACAAAGAAAAGGCAAAAATTAAAAATCCACAAAATGGTAAAATAGATAAGGAAATTTTGCTACTGAAAAAACAATTAGATAGTATAACATCCGAAGAGATAAGTAAAAAAATTAAATTCGCAAAACAAAGATATTTTGAATTTGGAAATAAATCGGGAAGGTATCTTGCTTACAAAGTAAAGAAAACAAAAGAAAGGAATCTGATAACGGAAATGCAGGGTAACAGCGGAAAACAAACCAATACAGTGCAAATTAAGGAAATCATACATGATTATTTCCAAAAATTATATTTAGATAAGAATAGGGAGGAAACTCATTTGAAAAAATTAGAAAAGTATTTAGAAAGAGTACGCAAACCAAACTTAGATGAGGATTTAAAAAATGCTCTGAATAACCCGATCACAAAATTAGAGATAAAAGATGCAATAAATAGGGGGAAAAGTGGGAAAGCCCCGGGCCCGGACGGTTTTACAATTATGTATTACAAAGTATTTCAAGATGTATTGGTAGAACCCCTTCAAAAAGTTTTTAATGCAATAATTGAAGAAGGTATTCCAAATTCGTGGAAGGAGGCAAACATAATTTTGATACCGAAGGAAGGTAAAGATCCTAGCCTCCCCCAAAATTACAGGCCTATCTCTCTCCTGAACACAGATTATAAAATTTTTACAAGCATTCTGGCTGAAAGACTAAAAAAATTTCTGCAAAATTGGATAAATGAAGATCAAAATGGATTTTTACCAAAGAGACATGCTAAAAATAATATAAGAACAATTATCAATATTATTGAGTATTATGAAAAGAACCCAGGAAAAGAATTAGCTTTACTGTTCTTAGACGCAGAAAAAGCATTCAATAATTTGAATTGGCAGTATATGTTAAATTTACTTCAAAAATTGAATTTGGGTAACAATATAACAAATTGGATAAAACAATTATACAAGGAGCAATTGGCAAAGATTATTGTAAATGGATCCAAAACGGAAATGCTAAGGATTGAGAGAGGCACCAGACAGGGATGCCCACTATCCCCTCTGTTATTTATAATGAGCATAGAGATGCTGTGTAATGATATAAGAAACAATACAGAAATCAGAGGAATTAGGATAAAAGGGCATGAACATAAAATCAAAGCTTATGCCGATGATTTGGTGATCATTGTGGAAAATCCATTAGTAAATTTGGAAAAGATTCTTCAATTAGTTGATGACTTTGGGGCGTGTGCTGGTTTTAAAATTAATAAATCTAAATCAGCAATGATTACATATAATTTGGAAAAAAAGAAGCAAGAAAATTTACAAATAAAAACGGGAATTCAAATCCAGAAGAAAGTTAAATATCTAGGGATATATTTAACAAAAAAAAATAGTGATCTTTTTGAAAACAACTATAAGAAAAATTGGCAAGAAATAAAGAAAAATTGGAAATCTGGTCAAAATTACAAATTTCATGGTTGGGCAGAATTGCACTATTTAAAATGAGTATTCTCCCAAAAATGATGTTTTTATTCCAGAATATTCCGATAATCAAAAATGATATAGTATTTGGACAATGGAAAAAAGATATATTAAAATTTATTTGGTCAAACAAAAAAGCAAGAGTTAAATGGTCGTCATTAATAGATAGTAAAGAAAGGGGGGGTTTAGCCATGCCAGACTTTAAAATATATTACCATGCATGCTGTTTAGAATGGGTTTGGGACTGGATACATCTGGAAAATCGTAAACTGTTAAATTTGGAAGGATTTAATCTAATCTATGGCTGGCATGCATATATGTGGTATGGGACAATATCCAAGAACAAAATCTTCAATGATCACATAATCAGGAATTCATTAATTAGGGTATGGAATAAATATAAGGAGAAAATATATAGAGCCCTCCCAGAATGGGTATCGCCCCATGAAGCTCTGTTTAAAAGCACCGGTATTGAGAAAGACAATTGGCTGAGATATAAAGAAATTATAAAAACAGATAAAGGGCAAAAGATAATGAAATCTAAGAAAGAGCTAGAGGACAGTGGTATTAGACTACAATGGTTTTCCTACCTTCAGCTGAGAGAAAGATTCAGGATCGAATTTAAAGAACAAGGAGTGTGTAGGGAAGAAACTGAACTAGATGAGATTATCCGAGAGGGAAAAAGGACGGGTTTAATATCAAAATTATATAAATTATGCCTCAAATTAGAATTAGAAAGTGAGAGGATTAAACCATGCATGATCAATTGGGCAAAAAATATTGGACATACGATAAATTTAGATAAATGGGAAAAAGCCTGGGGTAAAGATATGAAGTTTACAGCATGTATGGACATAAAAGAAAATCTGGTAAAAATGATCCACAGATGGTACTTGACCCCTTCCAGATTAAGCAAGATTTATAAAGGGAAATCAGGAATATGCTGGAGATGTAATGGGAACATTGGCTCCTTTTTCCATATGTGGTGGACATGCCCCAAGATACAAACATTTTGGGGGAAAATCAAAGATATAATAGGGAAGATATATCAAGTAGAACTAAAGATAGACCCAGAGCTCTTTTTATTAAATATGGTTGACAGTAAGGATATTAGACAAAAGTTAAAACCAATTCTGTATATGATAACTACTGCCAGGATGTCGATAGCAAAAATGTGGAGGAATTCCGAATTGCCCACGGTTGATATATGGCTTAGCAAATCCTTAGAAATAATAGAAATGGATAAGATTACAATGGCTTTAAAAGATAAATATGAAGAGGTAAAAGAAACTTGGGAACCTCTGTTGGAATTCTGTAAAGATAGATGGAAGTTAAAATGAACTCGTTCAACTATTTTGGTTTCTTCTTCTATAATATATCTTGATGTGTAAAGAACAAATATATAGTATACTAAGAGTACAATACTAAAGTAGGTGGGAAAGAGATATGGAGGGCTTAAGGTTTGAAGCAGTCTCTAAGGACATTTTCTAAAGAAAAACAGTTAGATAAGAAGATCGTAGTTATGGAGAAAGTTGTTGATAAAAGAGAAATATTTTTTTATGGGAAGAGCTGTTAAGAAAGTATTTACTACAAACAAAAAGGGGGGGGATGGTGGGAGGGGGGAAAAGGTGTTGTATTTTGGAATGCAAATATATATAAATGTTGAAGGTAACACGTAGGGGATGTAAATATTGTAAACCTCAATAAAGATTATTATTTTTTAAAAAAATGTCTCTTGACCTCATCTCTGCCTGAGCACACAAAGCGTGTGGACTGGTTGCAAAGCCAGAGAAATTGTGTGGATCTAAAGTTTGGGAGGAGTGTACAAGGAAGTCATGAGGAAAAAACCAAGATGAATGATTTGTAGATTAATCACAAACAAGGCCGTGAAACTAGAATAAAAGTAAGGTTAGTATTCAGGGGTTCCTTGGGCCGTTGAAATGAACTGATTATTCTTGGAAGGTAGGGCATCTGGGAGGACATGTGACATCACATTGCACCACCTGATCTGTTCCCCATATGCTTCTTTAACAAGTTGGAAACTGGCCTTCCCTAAGAGATGCATTAATAATACAAGTCATATACGTCACTATGGCATCTCCCCCCTGGACTATCAGCCATGAAGGGCAAGGACCGCAGGGACATGTTGTCTTTCTCACACTGCCAAGAATATTTATCTTTGTCTGTCTTTGAATGTACGGCCAATGGAGAATGCTGCTTTCTTTATGAACTATTGTGTTGACAGTGTATGTTTGCATATGATTAGGGGCATTTTAATTAGCTCCTTAAGATAGCTAAGTACCATAATGGGTGTTGGAAGTACTTGAAGAGAATTTTAAACGGTAACGAATAAGTATGTATGTTTAATGTATTCGTGTTTTGTTGTGTAATATGTTTGTATTTGTATTTGTTCGGTATTCATATTTGTATATTGTATATATCATATTTTTGTGTAATAAAAAATTAAAAAAAATTAGCTCCTGTAAATCTGGAGTCTCAGGTTGTTTTCACCAAATTCCACAACTCTGTGATGCTCAAAAAATGACCCCCCCAACAAAAAAGTTAGAATCCAGATTCTGAAATCATTCTTATCTGACATAGAGCTTTTATACTAGTTTATATCTAACAGCCTTTATGTCACCTGAAAAAGAAAAGAAAAGGTTGTTCTATGGGTAATATAAGGCACCTACACTCAGGCTGTATCCGCACTGCAGATATAATCCAGTCTGCCATGGCTCAGTGCTATGGAATTCTGGGAATTGCAGTTTTGTGAGACATTTAGCCTTCTCTGTCAAAGGGCTCTGGTACCACATCAAACTACAAAACCCAGAATTCCATAGCATTGAGCCATGCCAGTTAAAGTGGTTTCAAACTGGATTATTTCTGCAGTGCAGATGCAGCCTCACATTGAAGGTTAAGGATTTAACCCAGCACAAAAAGTCCACAACCTAGCAAGTGGGATCAACAAGGAAACAGTCTTTTTATCAGTGTACGTGTTCCATATACAACTGTGTATCTATATAGCTAGTCATATCACAGTGCAGTGCTCGTTAACATCCATTTGAAAGACACAGAGTACATGTGTGCGCATAAGGTTGAGAAAAATCTTAGGACCGTATCTCATGAACAAATAAACTGGCTTACCTCTTCCAGCTTGGATTCAGGATCCAGGATGTCCCCGGATGTTATCTTACCTAAATCGCCACCTATCTAGTTGGGATGCCGCCACTCTGATGCATCCCAGGTCGAAGCCTTGCTCAGCGGGCCAATTTTGAAGTCGGAAGCTCCCTGACTTCAAAAAAGTGATGGCTGAATGAGGCTTCAACCTGGGATGCATCCGAGCAGTGGCATCCCGGCTAAATAGGTGGCAATTTAGGTATGATAACATTCGGAGGCATCCTGGATCCTGAATTCAAGCTGGAAGAGATATTTGTTCATGGGATAAGCTCCTTACTTGGAATGTCTGTGTGCGTATGCATTTTTGTCATACAGTAGAATTTCTGTTTGGCAAATAATCTTGCTAGAGGTCTATTCTGAGAAATAGGTGAGCCTGTATCCCAGCGTCCCCAACCAATAATCCACCAGTAACTTTGGATGCCACACAAAGGTTCTCCACTCCAAGGTTTTCTGGCTTATTAGTTACTGGTTGTCGTCGGGCTGTGTTCGGCCATGGTCTCTACAGTTACCATCCTATGCTCTTTAATTGTTTATAATTCTCTTTTGTGTTTGTAGATCCATTATTAATATAACCATTACATTGTGGACATTTTTAGTTTTAAATTCACAAATATTTTCTAGCTTTTTCAACTTTCTCATTTAATGAAATAAAGTTTAGCTTAACTTATATAATAAGCATGTTGCACCTCTTTAGTTCTTAACCCCCTAGCTTTATTTACTCTGCAGTTCTTATGCATTGCATCAAGCTCCATCAATCATGTACCACACACGTCTATAAAGTAGTGTGATTGACAACAAGGTGCTGGCACATAGCAATCCAAGCAGTTCCAGTTCTAAATCAAGTTGTATTCAATGCATATATTTAGAGCTAGAAATACTTTTCTTGCTCATCTTTATAAATGAGATTGCACATTTTTGGTTAAAAATTTTAGCACGCATCCTTTCACCTTATTCTTTTAGCTGTCACTTAAACTATCTAGTTACATTGAGTCTCATAATCCTCATTCATAGTCCTGTCAATATTTGATGAAAATCTGGGCATCTGTAACATCTGGTATATCACTGAAAGCTGGAGATGAGGGAGAATTTCTTTGGGTTTTAAAGGGCTTTTCTTTTTTTAAAAAAAGAGCCTTCCCGTTGCCCCAAAGAACACAGGTCCAGTTTGCTGGAAGGAAATTTTTGAGCAATATTATCAGACCCTTGATTGTCTACAGTGTTCTTTAATGTAATATTGCACTTTCCTTGAGAGTTTTCTATTCCCTTGGGCAACTCTGTACCTTCAACAGTTTCTGCTGTACATTCAATTATGTCCAGAAATGTATTCAATCTGCTTACATTGGAGATTAATGGATTAATAGTATTACACAAAAATGCTCCTGTATCAGCTGCTTTGTGTGGGAACCCTGTTCCCACTCTTTTAGCTTTCTCATTTCAAGCCAGGCAGATGTTGTGGCCAAGCTTGCCTTAACAGAGGATAGAATGGGGACAGAATCTTCAAAGGTGCTTTTCATTTCATGCTTGTAAGAAAGTGGATTCATTTCCGCAGAAACATGGGATGGTGGATTGGTGGCTGCTCATCCCACAGTTACAACTCGTGATAGTATGCCTGATGAGCTGCATTGGGAGCCAAATAAACCCAAATTTTCCTACATGAATCTTTCTGCCCCTTCCTCATACTTGTCAAGCAGCAATGTAAAAGATCAAGTCTGGATAGTATTTCATTTTGGGCCTCATGAGGCAGAGCACAAAAGGAGTGTAACAGATTCTTTTTGGTGGTGTCAAAAAAGTCATTCTCCAAATTCGTCAAGTGCAAAGGCCCAGAAGTTATGAATACTTTCATCAGACTTTGTGCTTCACAGTGAAGGCAAGGCATGCTGTTTATATGTGAGGTATTGTCATATGCTTCTGTGAATGATATTTATTCAAGACAAGTGGCACTTGTCAGTATTTCATTTTTATCTAGACAGCTGAAATTTAAATTAATATTCCCAAACACAATAAGCTTTCTGAGTGCTATAAAGTGCTGTAATTCCTCTGTCCCATAATAAAACACAGTGTTCATTCCAGATTCTGGTTTTTAGAGTTAGTGCATTACAGCTATTTTTTAAAAAGTCAACAGTAATAAATAGCAAATAATGAATAAAACCGCAAATGCAGATCATGGGACCTAAGTCTGTTACATACATAAGTATTGAATTTCACATACAGTGGTGCCTCGGGTTACGAAATTAATTCGTAATGCGGCCGCTTTCGTAACCCGAAAAGCCTTCGTAAGCCGAATTGCCATAGGCGCTAATGGGGAAAAGCCGCGATTCCGTGCGAAAAAGCCGAAAAAAGCACCAAAAGTTTTTTAGTAACCCGAAAAAACATTCGTAACCCGAAACAATAATTCCCTATGGGATTTTTTCGTATCCCGAAAATTTCGTAACCTGGGTATTTCGTATCCCGAGGTACCACTGTACCAAAGATATTTGTTTTTCATCATAGTACTTTTGGTCCTGGATAACACCATAGCTATTTGAGTTTAATTTTTTAAAGCAGACATCTATGATAGAAAAGGTTACTGTCACTATATGGCCAAGGGTGTAGGAAACACCAGTGTATCTTGACAAGCAATTCTAGAATTGTAAATTCAACTTTTCACAGATTTCCCTGTTTGAAATCTCAAATGGAGATTCCAGACAATATTGAAGTGAAAGCAGCCCCTGAGATTTTTAGCTCACAAACCTGGAGCTCATTTACACTATAGAATTATACAGCTATTAGACTATTTTAAATGCAATAGTTCCATCTTATGGAATACTGGAATTGGCTATTTGGGAATAGGCATTTAGAATTCTCAGCCAGAGCCCTCCAGTGCCTCACTAAACTACAAATCCCAGGGTTAGAATGAAATATGTCTTTAGGGTCTTTTATGCTACATTTTAAGCAGGCCTCATTTTGTTGTAGTTAGTTTCTTAAGAGACACTATGCCGATGTTTCAGATCTTGCTATAACTGCACATGCTTGTACTCAGGGTCAGTTAAATAAAGTGGTGATAGCTTCCTCAATCCTGAGACTGAACAAAACAAGGCAGTGCTACATCCTGTAATGGTCAAGCAGACTCTGTTGTCAGGAGGGTGACTAGAAGGAGGGAGGTGGAAACAGTGTTGGTATGATACCGAACGTTTGTTTTACAAATGCTTGCTTAAGCTAAAAAGTTCTATAAATGCTTAGTGTTTTCAGAATAAAGTTGTCCATTTTGACCACTCTGAGCTCTTGGTTGGACTGAGAGCCTTAGTGGGTGGGATTGCAATGCCTTGGCCAATGCTGTGCCTGTGTTCTTCTTACTTCCTAACCAGATTCAGGGCTCATCCCAGCTCTATGTCTTATCTGAAGTGACACAGTGAGGCTAATATTTTGGTCTCTCCAAGGATGGAATCATGGCAGTTAAAGTGGAATAATAATGCTATAATTATATAGTGTGAATGGCCCTCAGATCTATGATTGTCTACTCATGGAAAAAGTTAATGTGATCCCCAGAAAACAGTGGTGACTGTAGAAGTCAGTGTAGGCACACAGGAGATGTTTGAGGCAACATCAAGCTACCGGAGAGGGGGCAGTACTGATCAAATCAGCCCACATTCACTCTTCAAATTGCCATGGAACTGTTTGGCTCCAGGAGTTCCCTATAATTGGCAGAAAGGAAATCTCCTTCCCTCACCAGGTAATGACACGTTGTACTGAAAATCATAAAACATCAGATTCAATATGCTCCAAATTACACAGTATTTCAAAAGTCTTTCTGAATAGGCTGGAATTAAAGTAATGGTACAGAGAAATAATTAGATTTTAACAACTTATTCAAGCTTGAAATAAAAAAGTTACAAGAGGAAGGATTAAGGTTACTGTAAAAGAAATAAGAATTAAGAGAGATCTGACCTAATTAAAGTAATAATTCTTTATCCTACTGTAATGACCGAGGGGGAGGAAAGGGCTGTTCTAATTTTTCTGCAGCAAGTGCTACAATTCAGAGGTTTCTTTAATATAATGGGAACATAACATGATTTCCTAGATCATCCATTACATATGTTACATTGGCCTTTCAATCTATATTATCCTGACCAGAAAAGCACAAAATTACACAGAGTCAAGTAGATCTACAATGAAAAAAATAGTTGCCCCATCTAGTAGGTCCCTCTTGAGTTCCTCTACCAAACAGTCATGAGTGTGTGTGTATGTTGTGTGTCTTCAAGTTATGACAACCCTAAAGCAACCCTATCATGGGGTTTTCTTCACAAGATTTGTTCAGAGGAGGTTTGTCATTGCCTCTCCCTGAGGCTGAGAACATGTGACTTGCGCAAGGTCACCCAGTGGGTTTTATGGCCCAGTGAGAATTGAACC
Source organism: Sceloporus undulatus (assembly GCF_019175285.1). Taxonomy (NCBI): domain Eukaryota; kingdom Metazoa; phylum Chordata; class Lepidosauria; order Squamata; family Phrynosomatidae; genus Sceloporus; species Sceloporus undulatus. The sequence goes on from NC_056524.1 coordinate 166,727,025, forward strand.
CTGTTCTCCAGGGTCATAGTCTAATACTCAAACCATAAGTAAGGGGGAAATTATGCAGTCTGTCTATGTTGTCCTATAAAATGTCATTTCCTCTATTTTGACTGCAATATTCAAAGGCTTAGCAAAAGGTCAAATGGTATCAAATCCTTCTTTGTAATACTCTTAAACAAGTCTGCTTTCATACAGAGGTGAGGAATGCATTGGCAGTAAATAATTCATCTCTCTACCAAAGCTCTCCATCAGCCTCAAGATCCTGCATAACAGGCAGGAATGAGAGATTACAGCTGATGTGAGGTCACTGTCAAAAGCAATGTGGCCCCAGCCTTCCCTGTTGCCACTCCCAATAATGTTCAGAAAGACAAAGTGTGTGAAGTGATGCCCTTGTTTGAAGGTTTCTCCGACCCCATTCTGTTTCATCAGCTGTTTCTTATGGAACTGGGGAAACTGGCAGTGTGACAATGTCACATCACATATTTTGCCTTGTGAAATGCCAGGGGTGGATGGGAAGACAACGAGGATGAGGATGGGGGCTCATCTGTCCATCAACTATAACATCTTATGCTACCTGTAGGCACATCAAATTATACATTTCACCCCCTAGGCAGGTTCAGAATCAGCATTCCAAATCAATCCACTTTCAAGCATAAAGATATGACAATTCTACTTTTTCTTGAGCTTCTCTTTGTTTAAAGCAAGCATACTTTCTAAATAAGCCATTTTTGGGGCCTGGGGGAGGATGTCACTTTGCAACCATCCTGTTGCATGGCAGTTTGCGGTTTGTGCTATGAAACGCTGGTACCCCCCCCCCCTCCGAAAAAGATGATGTCCTCTGGCAACCAACTGCCAGAGGACATTGCTGTGGGAACCAATGCAATGGTTGAAGAAAAATTAGATTGAAATAGAGATCTTTATATACTTTCCAAAAGAATTTGAGAGAATAGAGCAGCCGCAGAGACTACTTTGCAAGAAGGCAGTTGAGTACTTGAAGACTTGTCTGGTTTAAGATAACATGAGCCTTATCTCTAAATACAATTGGCCCTCCACATTAGATACCACTGCAAAGTCACTGCTTTGACTTTTGCGGATTTGATTATTCACAAATTTGATTAATATGTTCTCTCTAGGAATCTTCAGGTCCTTCAGCACAACTCTATTGCCAACTTTCACTACCGTGTTTCCCCAAAAATAAGACACTGTCTTATATTTATTTTTCCTCAAGAAGACACACTATGGCTTATTTTCAGGGGATGTCTTATTTTTTATTAAGTATAGTACAACAATCTACATCATTTATTCAAATACAGTTAAGTCGTCGTAACTCTCCAAACCCAGAATTCATCCTGAATTTCTTGCAACTGCATTTTCTTTATAACCATTAGCCCTAATCTTTCCGCTCCCTTCCCATCCCCTTCTCTTCCATGACGGGCCTATCACTATGTCTTATTTATGGGGTATGGCTTATTTTCAGGGAAACAGGGTAGAAGTTGTGCTGAAGGACCTAGAGATTCCCAGAGAAAATGCTTCTATCACAGTACAGCACTACAGTGGTGCCTCGGGTTACGAAATTAATTCGTTCCACGGCCGCTTTCGTAACCCGAAAAGCCTTCGTAAGCCGAATTGCCATAGGCGCTAATGGGGAAAAGCCGCGATTCCGTGCGAAAAAGCCGAAAAAAGCACCAAAAGTTTTTTCGTAACCCGAAAAAACATTCGTAACCCGGAACAATAATTCCCTATGGGATTTTTTCGTATCCCGAAAATTTCGTAACCTGGGTATTTCGTATCCCGAGGTACCACTGTACTTTAAATGTACATTTTTTCTTTCCCAAGAAAATTCTGTATGAAGTTGTGAAATGGATCCAGAGAATGTTTGCCATAGTAAAGCACCATCAACATCAAAAGGATGTTAACTGTAATTAATTGAAAGTCCATTGGTTTTAATGGGACTTGAAAAGGAAGAAACATTCTTTGGAATAGCCAGGATGCTGGTATATAACATTTTGGTTCTACAAAGCAAATAGTTATAATAAACTGCTACCCTGGGACTGTCAGGTGTCAGTTTGGAGCACAAGGAGGTTATCTCAAACAAGTGTATCTGAAGAAGAAAAGAAAAAAGACCCTGCCTTTCTTTCTCCCCTCTTTCCAATACACCAGAGTCTTAAAAACAAAATATAATTACATCAAATGCAAATATAGATAAGAGCAGCTGATCTGGATACTTAGCAATGGAAACCCATTGGGTGACCTTTGGCAAGTCACACACTCTCAGCCTCAGAGGATGGCAATGGCAAACCCCCTCTGAAGAAACTTGCCAAGAAAACCCCATGATAGGTTCACCTTAGGGTTGCCATAAGTTGAAAATGACCTGGAGGCACAGAACAAGAAGAAATACTATCTGGATCAAATACCTCCCCCCTCCCCCCCAATTAAACTGGATCCGAATACAGCAAATGCTTTCTTTTTCATGGAGTTGGCAGGAGACCTATAGGTCCATTCCAATGTTACCTTGACTTATTTGTGTCAATATGCTTGTCTCCAGCCAAACTGAAGTAAAATATGTGAGAGTATTTCTCACCCCGGAAGAATATAGAAAATATTTCCACATTCTTAACAGGCTGCTCATATGAATTTGAGAGTTTGGGGGATGATGCCAAGTGCAGGGCCATGTTGGGAGAACATTATGATTTTTTAATACCTGAAAATATTGTGTGTGTTATGTTTGATTCAGTTATCTTGTATTTTGAAAACACATGAGCAAGATAGTGCATTGATTCACAGTGTAGAAAATGCAAGCTGAAAAGCAGGAAGAAAAACAGAGAAAACATTTTAAAATTTGTCCTTTTGCTGCTCACTTAATTTCTTTCAACATTTGAATAGATTTACGTAATCCTGCAGATTCTGTGTTTGGATGGTTGCACTTAGCACTGAAAGGTAGAACTGGCAATCTTTGACTCAGTTTGTAAGATGTGTTCTACCCTATATACTCAACTATAATAATATTATATTATTAATATTTATTTGTTTGTTATTTGTTAATATTGTCATATGTTATTAATAAAATAATGATAATAGTAATAATAAAATATTATTTTCCAATATTAGTTTTCATTTAAACCCTATTTTTCTCTCAGAATTGGGATGAAAGGCAGCTTACAACATGTTTAAAAATGACGGTAAAATAAAAACCCAATACGCTATAATATTTAAATAGAATTTACCCAGCTATATTACTGAAACACAAATTAATTAAAACAGTTAAAGAGCCCATAATAATGGTAATTAAATAGTACAGAACAACCCATTAAAATTCCCATCCTTAGCAGCTGGAAATTCCTGAATGTTTGCCTGATCAGAATTGTCTTTGTCTTTCAGTAGAAGGACAATACTGAGAGGGTCTTGCCAACTTTCTCTTGGGAAGAAGTTCTACAGGGACAACCACAAGGAACATTCTCCCTCTTATCGTTACGAAACATGTGTTTGACAGTAACATGGGGCCAAGAGAAGGCATCCTCCTACAGATCTCAAAGCCTGGGCAGTCTTCTATGGGAGAATAATCTTTCAAATAACCAGCAAACTAATTATAATATTTAATAAAAAATTGAAATCTTACGCTTTGCGTGTGAACATATGAAATGGGGACATGTGGGGAGATATGAACCGCAGGAGTCATTGACTACCAACTTTGTCTCCTTTTCCACATGAAGTCCTGTCTTTTTGTGGCCAAACAAACAAACAGGGGAGGGGGCTAGAATGTTGTGTGGAATTTCATATGGGGTTAATTTCCCGTTGTTTTAAATGAAGTGTGTGTGTGTCTATGTGCCACAAAGTTGCCTGTCAGCTTATGGTAGCCCCATGAATTTTGTAGGATTTGCAAGGAATACTCAGAGGTGGTTTTGCCAGTTCCTTCCCCTGAAATATAGTCTATAGGCTTTTATTAAAGGCTAAATGACAGTATAGTATGCTGTCATTATAAAATGTATTAATTTTGGTTTGATCTCTGGTACTGTATACCCAACTCCCCAACAGCTATCTGGATCATGAAGTCCATCTAGGCTGCACTGAGCAGGCTGGATGTACACTGGGATTTACATCTAAGATTTATTGTTGTGTACCTTCAAGTTATTTCTCACTTATGGTAGCCCTAAGGTGAGCCTTTCACTGAGTTTTCTGGGGCTGAGAGTGTGTGACTTTCCCAAGGTCACTGAATGGTTTTCCATGGCTGAGTGCAGAATCAAACCCTGGTCGTTAGGGTCATAGTTCAACACTCAAACCTCTCCACCACAATTACCAGCTGATATTTGTAACTGATTGCTGCGATTACAGTTGGTCTGTATGATGTGTTTAAGGTAATGTGAGTATAACTGAATGTAAGGACCAAGACAAATTTGTAGATATTTAAGGCAGTTATGGATTTTATCATACCAAGCTGATCTCTGAGTAACTGTGCATGTGTCCAAATCAAAGCTTGTCTTTTCCTGTACATGGCACCACAAAGGGGTTATGTTAAATTACAGGGAGAACAGGTAACATGAGTTTGGGATATGATTAGTCCATAACAGCTTGGCCAAGAAACAATCAAGTCTATTTCTCTGTATAAGAGCAAGAACTATATCAAGGCAAGTCTTACTGCTTTATCACACTAGGGGGGAAATGGGATTTAAACAAGAGTTAAACTAGCGAAAACCAGGAAATGTCGTGTGATAAACATCAGGCATTTCTTGGTTTTCTCCAATTTAACTCTCATTTAAATCCCATTTGCCCCTAGTGTGATAAAGCAGTTAGAGTCATGCTGCCTCATTCAATGCACATCATACTTTCCAAATGACGAGCCCTGCTATTCGAGTACTATTGTGATTTGGCTAAAAGATCTGGGCACATGTCATATGTGGCTTGATGCCATGTGGCAAATCTATCCCCAAAAGTAAACATGTTTGTTTAAAGATACTCTTGCAAACTGAATCTAGGGTTCAAATCTTAGCTGTATAACAATGGTGTCATCCAATTACCAATGTAAATAGTTAGCTGCTGTTTAAATTGATTGGGCTTCACTAAAAATTAAATAGCCACAGCCTAAGAGTCCTGTAGTACTACATCCATGACATTCAGCAGATTTCGGTTCCAGTATTTACTACATTTGGTAACATTTGGAGTGTCCCTTATCCAAAATGCTTGACATCAGAAGTATTTTAAATTTTTCTGATTTTGGAATATTTGTATCTACATAATGAGATATCATAGATGGGACCCAAGTCTAAACATGAAATTAACTTTATGCATAATATTTTTGTGCATGAGATAAAGTTTGTGTACATTGAATCATCAGAAAACAAAGGTGTCACTACCCATAAAAAACATTGGAGTATTTCGAATTTTGGATAAAGGATACTCAAACTGTAACAGGTACTGGTGATGAAATAGAATTGACCTGTACTCTATCTTCAATTTTTCTCAAATGGATCTTCATGCCAGTGAAGTGCCCAAATTTTGATGTTGGCCTGGTTTGAGAATAATGTCCCACACTAACATTTGGTGGGAAATGTTTTCCAATACTTTTGAATGTAACAGTTTTCTAGAAGCCAATGCACATTGATAAGTTAGATATAAATAAACCTAAGGAGGTCAAAATGCAGTTTCTTCTCTATTACCTCTTATTGCTTCAAGATCTGATTTTCCATACATTGTTCAACAAATGTCAATGGCTTTATTATTAATGGCTGAAAAAGGAGATTGCCAAAATCTTCCCTAGAAAGCACCTCCCCAGCATTCAAATGAATGCAAGATATGATGGTATAGTAATAAAAAAAATCATCATTTAAAAGGTGTTAATATATAAATCAGATACTATAAACCTAAAACAGATTAGATTAAGATGATCTATCTGTGAATATATATTTCCTAAATCAGGGGGATTTATACAATGGGTGAGCAAAACTCTGTAAGGCATAACATATTTTATCTTAGCTACATTTCTCTTTTGGAATATTAGAAGAGCCCAATAAAACTTGAACATTTCCTTACATATCTAAATGGCTTTGAAACAGCCACAGATTTAGTTGTGTGGAAGGAAAGAGATAAAGCGGCACATTAAAAACCGGTGAAGATGCAAGTCAGAATGTGAAAGGGACATTTGAGGAGGTTGTAAAGTGTTTCTCATTCTTTCCCGGAACGCGTTCCTAACAGAAATAGGTTTGGATCCAGAGAAGAGCAAGAATTAACAAGGGCCTATTAGTCATGCAGTTTGACACTGAGCACATTTTAATTTTTCTTTTACACATAGCCTGCACAGTTCCCTGATCTACAGCTCTGGCATGGGATATGGGGTAGCTTTATCTTTTGGCGCCTATTGCACTCCCAGTATGGATCAGGGGTTGTGTACATGGGGGGTTGTCCCATTTGCTCCAAAGTGCATTCCTTCTTATTCAACAGGAGCTGCGTCTCCGCTTCCAATCTGGATCAGGACCATGGTGTGCATGTGAGATTAAAACCCCTCTACCTATATGCCAGAATGGCAATTCAGATTGTGGCAGTCAGAATCAAAAAAGAAAAAATCTTCTATTCAAGATCAAACCACTTGATTTCTATGGTCTTGAAATCAGCTCTCACTTGTGGGCTGGTTCCTGCAATGCTGGATGTGGTACTAAAACTGCTTCTCCTTATCTCCTGTCATATCTTTTCTGCTGGGGAGATGATATAGCAAAATACTTGCATTTAGAAAACGTTTAGCCTGCTGTTGGAGGAATACTTTGTAGTTCTTAATGGTTTAATGGTTATACTTGGGCATGAGCAAGTATTATAGATCTGGAGAAAATGGAACTGTAATTTAAGAAACATCTACAATTACATGGTAGATTTATGTTGCTACCTAATTAAGCATGAGTGAGATGGTTCAAGTCCCATGTCCCTGGATAGAATTAGTTGGAGATGCAATTAATATTGCAAGTATTAGATGCTTAACTACCTGATACTGGGCGGGGGGGGGGGGAGGCCACATGTACATTATTGAGAGCAAACATATGCAGAGTAATGTGGTAATGCTTTCTTTGGAAATTATCTATTTGAATTGCTGGTCCTGAATGCTCCTTCATTTCCTACATATAGAATACTAGCGTGTCAGGAGAAATAATTCTACCATACTACCAAGATATGCCTTTTTGTGTATGGGAAGTTTTTTTATCAGACAATATTCATATATCTAACGTCTTTATCTGCATACTGCATACAGTTCAGGTAAAACATAATGTGTTTCTGCTGAATACATTTCCCCCCGCATACTTGTTTACAGATTCACATCTGTGTGATCAACTATTCCTTAACATTAGAAGTGTAGTTCTAATTATGGAATGGGTATCTGCCTTTGCCTTTTCTTTCTTTTTTTCTTGATATAACTACTTCAAGTAGTATATAATTTCCCTCTAATATGCTAACCTTTAGAGGAAATTGACAAGAGAGAGTGTCATTTCCCCCTTAGCCTGTTCATCATGCTCAGATGATAAACCCTCACTTAATTTGATCACACTGAGACAGCTAGTGAACCATTCCCAAGAAGTACATAATTTAATGGTGGTGCATCAGTCAAGATAAATTAAACTGATTGGTGCTATATATGTTCCAGCAGAACTAACATGGGATATGATGTGCCTGAACATTTAGATCACTCTCTCTGTGTGTTTGCTGCTAAAAAGGCTATCTAACATTGGCCAAGATGCTGTATTGGAAATTGTAGCTATGAGGTTGGGGCGCCATCATGATGGGTATTTCTACCAATGCTAACACTAAAAATGTACTTCTTAACCCAGGCAACAACTCAATCAAAGGATTTTTGAGGCACTGCAGATAAGGGTGGTGGAAAATGATGAAAGCATACTCCCCTAGTTGTGGGGCACATTGGGACAGGCAGTTGGAGATAAACATCAGTGTCCTGCCACAACTGCTTCTCCCAGTGTGTCTCCACCACCACATTTCAAATGAATTAATTTTCTACTTGTCTGCTTTCTTCACTGTTCAGCTTTCACACCCATACAGGTGATGCGGAATACAATGGCTTGCACAATTCTAATTTCATTGCTCAGTTGTATAGTTTTACTCTATGGTGGGATACAGACTGCCCAATAAGGGCGGTCTGCCTGCATCTTGTTTTTGCTGCATGAGGGAGCAACATCAGACAAACCACATTGTCTTTTTGCTGAGCAAGGGAGCCACGCGGTTTGTCTGCTGTGGCTCCCTTGCTCAGCAAAAAGGACCCACAAAAAGCGGGTCCTTCTTGCAGTACCATAAGGACGTTGCAGTGCGCCAATGGCACACTTGTGACGTCCTTATGATGCCGGGATGTGTGGATGCTAAGTGTCCGTCACATCAAAATGGCAGTGCCAGTGTGTACAGGGCGCCACCATTTTGACGCCCCTGTCACGTGCTAGGGGTGAGGCTAATATGGGCGGTGCACCCTCGGCCAACCCCTAGCACATGATAGGGGTGCCACAAAGGCCTGTCTGAAGAGGGCCTTAATTATCTTTTCTAGTTCTTTCATAGCTGCACTTTCCATTCCTAGTCATCTTCTGATTTCTTGACTGCAGTCTCTGTTCTGTGTGATGTTTAATTATACAATAGCAAAAAAGAACTTGCTGCCCCTCAGTCCTGGAACCTCCTTCCCCCATGACCTCTTTAACCAGCTTCAAAATTGAGTTAAGACAATACTGTTCAGGGAAGAGTTCCCAGATATTACATGATTGTTATCCAATGTTATTTTAATTTGTTGTCTGCCTTCCCAAACTGATATCCTCAGAATTTCCCCTCCATTTGTTTAGCGGTACACACCGAACTTTGATCTTGTTTTATTTTATTAACCATTTTATTGGGAATTGTTTTTAATGGTATTTTAGGGTGGGAGGGAGATTGATAGTCACATTTGATTTCATTGTTTTTGTTTGTTGTTACCCACCTCGATCCAATATAGGGAGAGGCGGGATACAAATTATTATTATTATTATTATTATTATTATTATTATTATTATTATTATTATTATTATATTTTATTGTTTGAATGTTAAGATGTATTAATATGTACAGTGGTACCCCGGGTTACGAAATTAATTCGTTCCGCTGCTGCTTTCGTAACCCGAAAAGCATTCGCAAGCCGAAATGCCATAGGCGCTAATGGGGAAAAGCCGCGATTTCGTGCGAAAAAGCGCCGAAAAGCACCAAAAATTTTTTCGTAACCTGAAATAACATTCGTAACCCGGAACAGGTTTTTTTAATGGATTTTTTTCGTAACCCGTAACCCGACTCGTAAGGCGGCGCATTCGTATCCCGGGGTACCACTGTATTAAGTTTATTTCTGTAGAATGTACACCATAGGCAGGTTAATTTTATCTATTTTAATTGATTGCATGTACAATGCTGTGTAAATTTACAGCGTTTTATAAATAAAGCTTAATAATAATGATAGCAAACAAAAACAAAACAGGCAATCATAAAGCCACAATGTAAATTTAAGTTGTATCAAGGACGGGAGCCCAGTTGTTTCCACCAGAAGTCCAACATGCTAACCACTACATTGGACTGTATTTTCTATGTGTGTTATCTGATTCAAATATATTGGGGATTATGGTATTTACTGGTGCGAGGGAGGGAAGGAAGAGGGAGGAGATTATTGCACTAGCATCTATAATGTTCCAATTGCATCCCAGAAATGATCTGTAAACTAAGTATATGGGAATGGGTGTTACCGCCTTTGACTCATAATTGTGCAGTGTTAATATGATGACAACAAATGCTATCACACAGCCTCTGCTGCTCTAATGGTAATGGCACTCAGGTTGTTTGTAATGCGTTCCTTTTTTGTGCATGTATACTGTTGTTGTGAGGTTTCTAGTACTGCAACCCCCCTCCCAATGTTGGCATTTGAAGGAATGCCAACAAAATGTTTTGGTGGCAAGCATGCATTGTTTTTTCTCATTAACATAGCGTGATAATGGTTATAATTTTTTTAAAAAAATTAAAATAATGGGAAAAATAAAATTACTTGTGTCACCACTGGAAGAAGAGTAGAGTTTGAGGATGTTCTAGGATGGGAGGGGAGGAGGTAGTCCTGACCAATCAGAACACAAGGACAGATTAAGACCGGTAGGATTATCATACGCATATTGCACACATCACTTGGAGACCTTGGGCAAGTCACACTCTCAAGCCTCAGAGGAAGGCAATGGTAAATCCCCTCTGAACAAATCTTGCCAAGAAAACCCTATGATAGGTTTGCCTTAGGGTCATCATAAGTCAGAAATTACTCGAAGGCAGAAAACAACAACAAAGCTGCTGTTTAGCTTAGTACTGAGGCAATCAAACCATAAAACCACCCAGAACATTGAATTTGTGGGACCACATTGCCAATCAAGCCAAAAGGGCTTGAATATCACCAGATTTCCATTTTTGTGCATGGGGTGTGTGTGTCCAGAACGGATCCCCCACGAAAACGGAGGGGCGACTGTAATGTCTCCTGGCCCAACACCCCTCAACTATCTTACCAACAAACAACTTCCTCAAGCATAGGAAGTCTATTCAGCAGTCAATGGGGGTGCAGAGAGGAAAGAGTCCCCAGCAAGTGTGGTTTAAATGAGGAATTGCAACAGGAGTGCTACTTCTGATTGTCTTAGCCTTGCTTGCTCATGGGATGGGGCTGGAAATGTCATTCTCCTTGCAGCCCAGTTGGCAGCTGAGCAGACCTCTTTCACTCACTATGACTGCTGACGGTTAAGGTGGGTTTGAGGGATCTATGCAGTGTGACTGAATACAGAGCAATTACAGATCCATAACAGCAATATAGGATGCCAGCACATAGACTGTGTTAAATCTGAACTGTTGTAAAAGTGCACAAGCACACTTCAGTTTATGGGGAAAATATCATTTAGATAAAAATGTGTAGATAAATTTACATGCTAACAACATGTATAAAAACATTCATAAATTTCCATGTTTGGCAGAGGTTCACAACTTGATATTAAACAAGGTCAGGAGGAAAATACAAGTAGGATTCAGAGAAACTTAACCACATTGAGAATAAAGATATTTTTTTTCTCATTCCTTTTGTGTGTGTGTAATATATAAAAGAGAAGACAAACTATATAGCTTACAAAATACAACTTATAGAAAACCAGAATGCCTTAGCAAATTCAAAAACTCATCTGGTGCTGGAGATGTAAAGTACTGTTGAAATATAAATCAGCAGCAGATCTCCCAGCATCTGTTTCTAATTGACAGTGTACAGAAGAATTCTGATAAGCTGTTAGCTGAACTACATTAAACAGGACCCCCTACCTTTCTAAGCTGTTTCCTACTCTTGATGCTTTTTTTGGCTCTTTCTTTCCAGTATTTTGATATGTTAATCTGGCACCTATTAACATATATTAATATTAAGCTTTGTTAACATATATAATTTATATATTTATATATGCATAGGAGACAGTTTTTACACAATTAAGACGGTTTCACAGGATTTTGAATTAGCTGTTTCACAAAACTTAACTTTTCCAAGAGGCATGGTTCACACAACAGTAGCCGTTACTTTTTATCTAATGAACGAATGGAGTCAAATTATAAGAAGACATATTCCACCTAAACTTTAGAGGAAGAACCTTTTTACTGTAAGAACTGCGCAGCAGTTGAATAGACTGCCTGAAAGGGTGATGAACCCTTTGGAGTTCTTTAACCAGAGGTTGGATGATTATCTGTCACAGTATTTTTGTTGAGTATTCCTGCATGGCAGGGAGTTTATTCATTGATTTGGAGCTTTTATACCACTCTCTTCTGCCAGTGCAGTTTACAAATTGTTAATTAGACAATTCCCTGTTATCAGGTTTCAATCTAAAAAATACATGACACATAAGGAGAATAAATGGTAGTGGAGAAGGGGATCAAGTCCAGCAGGTTTTCTTTCCCTCTCAGGCCATGGCCATGGCAGATGAATGGAGGAAGGGCCATAGAATCATAGAGTTGGAAGAGACCACAAAGGCCATCCAGTCTAACCCCATTCTGCCATGCTGGGAATCCAAATCAAAGCATCCCTGACAGATGGCCATCCAGCCTCTGTTTAAAGACCCCCAAGGAGGGAGACTTCAATACACTCCGAGGGAGTGTGTTCCACTGTCGAACAGCCCTGACTGTCAGGAAGTTCCTCCTAATGTTGAGATGGAATTTCTTTTCCTCCAGTTTGCATCCATTGGTCCAGGTCCTATCTCTGGGCTAGGAATGGTGGACCAAATGTCCCCAGTGGTCATTTCCAATTTAAGATTCTCAGATTCTGTAATGTTCTTACACTTGACTATGAACGTTTTATGCCACATCACTTCCTTTCTTTGAACAACTTGAGATTTCTAGTACTGTGGATGGCTTCTACCAGTGGTATCACTAGGCTTAGTGACACCCAGTGCAGTTGGCAGTGGCATGCCCCACCGTGTGCCCCACCCTCACCCCACCCCCTGCTGCTTGCCACTCATGGCTTCATCTCTGGCCCAGCTCCCTCCCGAGGGAGAGTCAGGCCAGCAACAAAGCCATAAGGGGCACACTCATGCCTCCTCTGCCCTTGCTCCCACTTTGACTCCTTCCCACCTAGTGAAGGGGAGGGCTGAAGGGGAGACAGTAACAATAGCTTGCCCTACCCTCTGCTGCTCATCCCTCTTGGCTTTGTCACTAGCCTGGCTCCCTCCCAAGTCAGGCTGTGACAAAGCCACAAGGGGCACATTCATCCCTCTGCCACAGCTGTAGGTAGACCCCTCTTGTGGGGTGTCACCTGCTGTGGTCTGCCCTTCCTGCATCCTCCCAGTGATGCCTCTGCCTTCTACTACTGAAACCTGCTTGAACTCTGCAATCATCACACAAAGCTTTATATTTGGTTGGATGGTAAACAGGAAGAGGATCTTTTTAGTTAAGGCACCCTATTTGTGGAATGCCTTCTCCTTAAGGACTTGGCACCAACTGTGAAGCTCTGTTGGCACAAGTGAAGACCAACAACTTGTCTGCTCATTTCAGCATGTGATGTGAACTGCCTTGGACATAGTTTATTTGTGATTCTAAACTTTATAGCATTGCCATTATGATGGCTTCAAGCATTTTACCCTTGTAGAGTATTCTATATTTAATGCTTTCAATTTATTAGTCTGTTTACTGGATGAACTCTGCTCAGGGGACAGAGTTGTGCAAGGGACAGGAGATTTTCATTAGTTTCCTTTCCCCCTTGTGCCACATGAAAAACCATCCAGGAGGGTTATAAGAACCTCTGGAACAATCAAGAAATTAGTGTGTGGAGGCAGTAGAAGTCACATCCTCCCTTCCTGCAGTAAGAAGCAAGAGTGGAAGTTAGTCCATTCTGCACATGAAGGAAGGCTTTCAATTCATGGAAAAAGGAATGCAAGCTATATTTTTTATCATTTTATTGCATCTTGTCTTGGGAGCTGTTCCTTAACACTGGAGTCTCAACCTTTATTTTCAAGAAATATTTGAAACAATAAGCTACACAACATTTTTATCATTTTGGATTTTCTCAAAGCATAGGCATGTTTACGCTTCTGAGGTATCCAAAATAATGTTACTTGACAGAAAAGAGGTCACTCACCTATGAGTGCAGAAATTTTATTATCAATGGATAACGGATGGAACTTTGTGTTCAGAAACATGTCATAGCAATCCAGTTTTGCTGCGTATTATAATCTACAGTATCATGAACATTAATTCAAATTATAAACCTAACTTTGATTACTGAAGCAATTGGAGGTATAGATAGGGCACCCTCCCATATCTCTCTCACTTGTGCGTAACTATCCTTTGATAATTTTTATAGTGGTCTTTGATTAATAGAACAAAGGAGTAATCCCTTCATAGATTAATATATGTTTGAAAATAAATGCCTTATTCCCAGGTACCCTGAAGATTGGATAGTAGGATCATTTCACTCTAGTTTAATTCACTTACATAATACTCACCTAAGATTTGGGATGTTATGTATTAAATGTTGCCATCTATGGTGTCTATGTGCAACTTGTACAGATCCAATAAATTATGATTCCCACTGCAATTTTTCTGAATAATAATAGGAGCTGGTTAGGTATATTGTGATGTTTTGTACAGCTAGTGTACAAACTAACTAAGGTGATCAGGGATGGGGGGAATTAGAACAAGGTCAACTGAGAGGAGGATGAGTATAGACTTTTAGAATTCTCATCACATATAGAGTCCATGTGCATTTAGTGTACATGGGAATACTTGTTACAATATTTTTTACTGCAGTTTTGATCAAACATTGCATTTAACAATAGCATCACTAGAGGAGTGCAGGGGGTATGTCCCCACAATTGTCACCCTCTGGGGGGGGGGTGAGAAGGGGCAAACCTGTCCCCCCTAGGCTTCCCTGCTGTGGCGGTTTCCTCCTGAGGAAGAGGCTGTCACCATGGTGAATGAGAAGGGTGAGCACTTCCAATCTCCCTCCTCAGAGTAGGCTGCCACCATGGCAGAGGAGAATGGCGAGTGTGCCCTTTTGACTGCCATCCCCCATTCGTCCCCCTGGCAACCCCCAAGCAGCCCCCCCCCCAACCTGGTAACACTTCAGGTGGAAATGCCAGTGCCATTTAGAAGTTGCATTGTGTGTTTTTACAGTGTAATAACTACCTGAGAGGACATCTGTGAACTTCAAAAATGCTCGGAAAAGTATTGCTGCATGTGGTTTTTCTCATCATATGCTGAAAAATACATTACATTTCAGCTGTTCTTATAAAAACTCTTTCTGACTAGGCTTAGAAAAATAGTTACAGTGAGGTCAAAAGTTGTACTGGATTTGAATGAACTGCAGTATCTGATGTCTAATGTCCAACTTCATAAAAGAAATCACCATCAAAGCAGGAATCAAAAAGATTTTTTTTTAGGACCGATGCATGTGGATTGGCTTTGCCCTGCCTCCCAAATCCAGTTTTACATTCTGAATGAGAAAAATGGAACTCCCCAGATGTTTCACAATGAAACTCTTAAGTCAATATTAATTCTAAATTTCCCATTGACATTAGCTCTGTCTGACTTTCAACTTCATAGCTTTATAGAAAGCACAGGGAAATGAAATTCCAAAAAATCTTTCCTCTAGTTCTTTGCTCAACCCACTTGGGACTCAATTGACTTTGTTCATTGACTCATAGTTTAATGAACAGCTGAGCGTTTACATCTCTGCAACCAATGAGGCCATCATTTAAATCATTCTTCTTAGAGGAAGGAATAAAAAGGCACAATCTTTCAAACAGAAAAAAGATGAAATACTAGGAAGCAATATTTTTTAAAAACCCACCCCAAAAGTCATTTCTTGAAAGTCTCCAACTGAGGGGGAAAATGGCAGGCAAATTTAGAACTTCAACTACAGTTCTTCAAAGAATCAGTGTTATGAAATAGGTCAAATCTGAACTTGATATATCCTCTCCTTGAAGATCTAGGGTCACACAGGGTTTCTGAATCATGCAGAGCAAACCCATATTATACCTAGGATAAGCATTTGACTACACTCCATGGGATTCCCCACTTGCTAGGTAGAAATGAACACGTACTATCTTTTCATTCTTTGTAGTGGCATTTTTTATAGGCTGAGGAGGCTGGGCTGTAGGATTTTTGGAGGCTTTTCTGAAATAAATGCAGAAATGATCCTCTGCATACCACTGATCCTTAGATCCCACTGAATTCCTTGTTTCCCTTTAAAACAATACACTGTGGAAAAGTACTGCTGGTTATGCTTAGGTCTATATGAAAATATAAATATACCTTCTTCTCACTGTCAGATTTTTGTTCCATCTAGCTGGGCATGGCCTTGTCCGAATGAAAGCATCTCTCAGAGTTCTTGGACAAGGATCTTTTTCTCTCTCACTCTGCCACCTTCTTCTCTAATGGATTCTAAACCTGGGATCTTAAGTATGCAAAGCATGTGCTCTACTGCTGAGTTATGCCTGTGCCCCATTATTTCTGTGGAAGAATTGCTCAAAGTAGCAGTGATTTCTATTGCCTCTAACAAAATCTAATTGCATCTATTATTCCTGCCATTTAAAATGACCTTCCTATTGTACACGTGCTCCACTTAAGTCTACTTTTAAAACATCACCAGATAATTTTTTAACAGAGGCTGATTATAGCTTCTCTCATTGCTCCTAATATCCCTCTGAAGTCTCATGGGATATGTTTGACTCCAGAGTTATTTATAAATTACATCTGTTTATACATGGACAGGTGGTGTTAGGAATGTCTAAATTACTGATCTGCTATGGAAAAGGAAGGTAATTAAAGGGGGGATTCTGCCACGCTTTCACTAATTGCATTCCATGCTGCTGGAGCATTGGTGTTCTTAGCCCTGCCGTGTTCCCGATTAATGTTTAATGGGAAATCAGCAGGACTCAACCCATCAGCATTCCAGGCTGCAGAATAGTGATGGAAGCTAAACTGTGATCTCTATGAAATTAGTTCTTTTCCCAGTCTGAGTGCCTGGTTAGCTGCGGTTAACAAATCCATATTAAAAATGCAAGTGAACCTTCCTAAGACCGAGCTGACAGCAATGACACATCAATGTGTACTGAGCTGTACTGTTCTACATAAGTAGCAAGTTTTCTTGAGTTTTAGTTTGTGTTCCTGTATACTTTTTTTTTTAAAAGTTGTTGCTTTAAAAAATTGTACAGCTGTCGTTTTGCTGGCTCCCTTATGTGGTAATGTCACAGGCAGCTCCTTGCTGAATACAGATTATGAATGCCATATTGGACCAGACCAGTTGTCTCTGTCGACAATCTGTTTGCTGATAGAGGTCAGAGAGGAAGCCTACAAGGTTCATAGCAGGACATAATGGTGAAGCTACCCACTCCTTGAAACTCCTTGCTCCAGTATCTGGTGAAATATAAGCCACAGTTCTATGCTGCATAGCTTTATAAACACATAGCTAAGTAGCAGATGCATGAAGAAGCACTTCTAGTGAATTATAAAGATGCTTATCAGGGCACCGGGAAGAGTGTCCCATGCACATTTGGTTCTACCAATGGGCATTGGTATTCCCTAGCCAGTGACCCAATGTGCATGGGAAATTCCTAGCCATTTTCTGGATGTGCATCAGAAGTGTCTGATGGCTGTCTCAGTGGAGTATCAGTGCCCATTGCTTATTGGGTCCAATGTCCATCAGTTCAGATGTGTATCAGTCTGAATGCACAACAGCCATTTTGCTGGTTTCCATATGTACTAATGGTATGGTAGCCCCTTTCTGAATACAAAGACCTAAGTCCCATCCTGAATTCCAGCCATAATGTTTTTGACCATGGAAGTTGCTTTTGCTGTCATGCCTAGAAGCCATTAACAGACCAAGAACTCTTTCACATGGTGAAAAGTGAAAAGAGCATAGCGGGATGCTCCCATCACTATCGTTCAATTGCTTGAAGATTATCAGGCGATGTTGCGCGATTTCATCTGATAATCTTCGAGCAATTGCATGATAGTCAGCTTTTCTTTGTTGAGGCTGAGAAGAATAGTGAGTATTCTTTACACTTGTTTGCAGCATATGGCATATACAGCTTTCATTGTGTATAAATACACATGTCCAAAAGACTGTTCTTTGGTGGCATGATATTAATCTTATGAGGCATCATACTACAAAACCATTAAGAACTGCACATAGAATAGATCTCCAGAGACCAGCACTATGTGGATCACTAAAAAAATTCAATGTGTTGCATGGCACAACTCCATGTGGAACGCTTCCTAATTTTTGTAGTAGGTGAAGTTGTACATGTGGTAACTGTATTTTTGAATATAACCTAGCATTCAATGGCTGAGTGCCTGAAACATCTTCTAATACATTTTCCCTTCTCAGAAGATAATCCGAGAATTTATTGAGGAAAAAGGACCTCCCATTAAAGAACTTTATGATCCACAATGAACTTCTGACCTTGTGTTTTTTTCAGGTATTTCTAAAGATCTTTACTTCCACAATTTCAAACAGCAGAATAAAGTTTAATTGCCATTTCATTTTACATACTGAAAAGATTCAAGACCTAATTTCACATTTTGTGGTAACAGCTTTGAATAATTATCATCATTACCATGGTATGTTTCTTAAAAAGCCCAAAAGAGGTATGTTACATTTTCTATTCCTTAATATAGTATTAACCAGCTACTGAAGACTTAGAAATTGCAAGTTTTTTATTCCAGGTCAGGAAAACAACACATGCCCTGGTTAACTTTCCTTGAATTACCTGGAACTTTGAGAGGCTGTAAATATGACCCTGAAACACACATTTAAGTGCTTTTTAGTTTGAAAATATATAAATGAATCATGCTGTTATTGCTTAAGTAGGTATTGTTCTTATGTTTCTAATGGGTAGATGGAAGGAAAGTTGTGCCATTATTGCCACATGACTATTAAGCTAGTAGGACAAGTACATAGATATGATTTAGGGAAGCTTGGAAAATCAATGTCATGAGTTGTACTCCAGTGGTAAATTCAAATAAGAAAGCTTTTGTTTTATTTTTCAAAATAGAGACCAACGTGACTGACAGAGATTTTGTAATCTAGCTATACTTTTATCTAAGAAAAATAGCAGAGAGCAAAGACACAAAGGGCCAATGAGGCAAGATCATGAAAATACAGCCAGCCCTCCATATCCATGAATTCTGTATCCACAAATTCAACCATCCTTGACTTGAAATGGGGGAAAAATAGAAAGAAATCCTAAAAACAAACATTGATGTTGCAATTTTACATAAGGTACACAATTTAATCTGTTTTAACTGTCCTGGAGTTGGCCTTGGCTCATGGTGACCCTGTGGTTGAGAATCTCCAAGACTCACAGCCATCCACTACTTTGCTCAGGTCCTATAGACTGAGACCCATGACCTCCCTGATTAAGTCTAGCCATCTACTGTGTGATCTTCCTCTCTTTCTACTGCCTTCAACCTTTCCTAGCATTATCATCTTTTCTAGTGAGTCATCCTTTCTCATGATGTGGCCAAAGTATGATAGCCTCAAATTAATCATCTTGGCTTCCAGGGACAGTCCAGGCTTGATCTGTTCAAGGACCAATTTGTTTGTCTTTTTGGTTGTTCACAGTATTCTCAGTACTTTTTTCAGCACCACATATCAAATAAGTTGATTTTCTTTTTATCCACTTTCTTCACTGTCCATCTGTCACATCCATACATGGTGATGGGGAATACATTGGCTTGGTGATTCTAATTTTAGTGCTCTGTTGTATATCTTTATTCTTTAGGATTTTGTCTAGTTCTTTCATAGTGGCCCTTCCCATTCCTAGTGTTCTCCTGATTTCTTGACCGCAGTCCCCATTCTCATCAAAATTTGATCCAATGTGTGGGAATTATTTTACAATTTCAATATCCTCATTTTCTAGGTTGAATTTATGTAAATCTTCCTTGGTTGTTATTTCTGTTTGTGTTATGTTCAGCCTGCCTTTGCATTTTTTTTCTTTTACCTTCCTTAGTAATTGTTCCAAGTCTAATGGGACTTGACCATCCATAGATTTTTGTATCTACGGGGATCCCAGAACCAAACCCCGGCAGATACCAGGGGTCCACTGTATTCCATCTAATCTGGCACACATTTAGTGGAAGTTGCCTGTCAAAGACAGAAATGCACATGTGTGTGTATGCATATGAACATGCACACAGTGGCAGCTGGTGATTTGCAAGGCAGTGTGGTGTTGAGCCCACTTTGGTGTTTAATATGAACTTTAAGGAACTGTCCTAGTTGCTGAACCTTACACCCCAAATAGTCCTGTCATTGTATCATTCCATTTTAATAATAATAATAATAATAATAATAATAATAATAATAATAATAATTTATATACCGCTATTCCTGTGTAGATCATAGCGGTTTCCAACAAAAAAAAATACAACAAAAAACTTTTGACTTCCAGTCTATTTTATGCTTAAGTGAAAGTGCTG
This sequence comes from Sceloporus undulatus, assembly GCF_019175285.1. NCBI lineage: Eukaryota > Metazoa > Chordata > Lepidosauria > Squamata > Phrynosomatidae > Sceloporus > Sceloporus undulatus. Next base: position 166,746,966 of record NC_056524.1, read on the forward strand.
AAAGAGATAGTAAAGGGACTTGGAATGCAGTGTCATCAATATGCTGATGATTAACTATGGTAGCTCTCCTTCATGTCATATGCTAGACTGGCTGTAAAAGGTGTGTACATAGGTTCAGTGTCAGTGACACTCTGGAGGTCAATTATCACATTGAAATTTAATCCAGGCATGATAGAACTACCATTGATTATTGAGAAAGCTAATGCAGGTTTTGGCGTTTATTCTCTCCAAGACGGAGTTGTGGCCCACTGATGGAACAGGCCTGCAGTTCCCAATTACTCCTGAATCTGGTCCTGCGCTTAGAAGTCCATGTAACCAAAATGGCTAGGTGTCCTTTTTCTCCAGCTTACATTAGCATGCCAGCTTCACTTTACTTGATGAGGCATTACTTGGTTACTGTCATGAAATTCTTAGTGATATCTACTTGAAAGTACAATAATGAATTGTATTTTGTTCCTCTCTTTAAAATGTATTCAAAAGCTTCAACCATGACAAGACTTCTGACTGGACCCTGTTATATATGGCTGTAATATTGTGTCTGCTTCGCTGAAACTTTATTTGCTTTGAGGCCTAGATTGAACCAAACATCCCTCCTGCTGTTTATGTAGTTCTTGTATGTTCGTGTGCACCCTTGCACCTTTCTAAATGTGAAATATTTTACTGAAAGTGAGCACACTCAGCCCTCCACATTCAATTTTGAAATTCACAGTTTTGACTATTTGCAGGTTTGTAGGTGCTGCTTAGTTAGCTTAACCTCTGCCCTTCCTCCTCCTCCTCCTCCTCCTCTCAATCCCTTATCTTTCCAGAAGAGCCTCAGCCAGAGTTTAAACCCCTTTCCAGCCCATAGATCTCCTCACCCCACTCCTGTTCATCCTAATCCTCCAGTTCTCTATTCCCCACTCTGCCAAAAGAGCCAGCAGGGTTTTAAACCGTTTTGCAGCCCATAGATCCTATGCCATTCCTGTTCATCTCAATCCACCACTTATTTATCTCCTGTCCAGCCAAAAGAGCCAGAACTTAAAACCTTTTCCAAATCCACCTCCTCTCAATCTTTGGCAGAATGGGAGATAGATGTGGTGGATTGATTGATGGAAGAATCATCTGTTATGTATCTATAGTTTTTTGTGGGTTTTTCGGGCTATGTGGCCATGTACTAGAAGAGCTTTTTCTTGATGTTTCACCAGCATCTGTGGCTGGCATCTTCTAGAACATGGCCACACAGCCTGAAAAACCCACAAAAAACTATGGATGCCGGCCATGAAAGCCTTTGACTGTTATGTATCTCTTTGTCCCAATATGTCAAAGTTACACCTAGTGCAGTCTAAGTCAGTGGTTCTTTCACTGGACAGCAACTTCTAGCAGTTTAAAACCTGCTCTTTTGGAAGGATGAGGAATTGAGAGGTGGAGGATTGGGAGGATCAGGAGTGGGTGAGAAGATCTATGTGTTGAAAATCGGTTTAACACCTGTCTGACTTTTCTAGCAGGATGGGAGATAGAGAGTAAGTGGATTGGGAGAAGGAATGGGGTGAGGAGATCTGTGGGCTGGAAAAGGGTTTATAACCTGGCTGGCTCTTTTGGCAGGACAGAAGATAGAGAGAGGGTCGATTGGGATGGACAGGAGTGGGGTGAGGAGATCTATGGGCTGGAAAGTTGCTGAAAAACCTGGCTGGCTCTTTTGGCAGCATGCCTCAGCCAATTTAGAAAGTGCTTTCCAGCCCATAGATCTCCCCATCCCATGCCACCCCACTTCTATTCATCCCAATTCATCACCTCTTAATCTCCCAGTTCATCGCCTCTAACTTCTGACTGGACCATGTTATATATTAAGAGGCAATTAATTGAAATTGAGAGGCAATGAATTGGGATGAACAGAAGTGGGGTAAGGTAGGGTGGGGAGATCTATGGCTTGGAAAGCACTTTATAAATTGGCTAAGGCATGCTGGTGGCCAGATGGGAAAAGGAGTGATGGGCTAGCAGTGTTGATCGGACTCTGTAGCATGCTAGTTTGGGGACCTAGAGATTTTTCAACTTTTGTGGGGATCCTGAGCCTCTAACCTCCTTGAAAGTGGAGGGGTGACTATACTGTCTTTCCTGTAGACATAAGTAAAAATATCTCTCAGTTATCCTCCTCTCACAGGCCTCCTTTGAGCTATAATTTCCACAAATTTCAGGGAGATGTTGTAATTGCAGGTGGGGACCCCTGACATCCCCCAGGTTCCAAATCCTAGTTGACTAGGGCTAGCTTTTTTTAAAGAGCTCAGGATTGTGACTTTACTACATAGACTTGATGTTTTGATAACTATAGCTTAATACTTAAATATGATAGAGGGGCAGAATGTACATTATTAATGTTCATGGTTCTCAGTCCCTGCGTTTTTGTTTACTTCTAAGGTAATGATTATACTTTCTTTTATTTCTATATAAATCCATAGTTTGAATGTGATCTTATTTGTTAAATGATTATTCACCTCCTATTGCTTCTAGCAGTTTTTCACTTTAAAAAAATAATCTCTGCTTTATGGGCAAAACTTTCTGAGTTCTCCCTTGTGTGCAAGGCACCAGTGGAAAAGTATAGAAATGTCTAAGGCAATAAGATCTATTCTCCATTATGACCATTATCTGTCTTAATGTAATGATGTTCAAGCCCAGACAGTCCTTGATCAATGCAGTCTGAGACTATCACAACAGCTATTCAAAAAGTACAGATAACACTAGTGACAGTAACCTAACTCAGGGGCAAGTTTAAATGCACATCAAGAAGGCAATGAAACCGAGGAGAGATAAGTGAGAATTCAGAACTGTATCTCTAGTGACATAAGTAATACACTTTAAGTAGTCATTTTCAAACAGCTGGCTCAAAAATTTCCCATCAGTAAATAACAGAAATAAAAAAAGTTTCCTTTTGGCAAAAGAAAAAGATTGTAGAGAGAGTTCTGAGCTGTTATAAAATTTCTACCTAATTCTTAGTATACTGAATTTGGCTTCCACTTCTAATAACACAGTTTTTTTACATTTGCAAAACTGCAGTTTCTAGATTTCCCCTGAAAACAACAATAAATGACAGTGCAGTTCTTATAAGACTGGCAATGCATGCTGTTTATATGGTATTTCTGTCAGCAGTTGCTCTACTGCAGTTTGCTCTAGCTTTAGCTTTTGAGTCTTCTTCAAAAGCAGCCCTGTGTAGAATGCTTTATAGGAGTCTAAGGAGTTTATCACATGGGACGAATTTCTCTTAATTTCGAATGAAAAGAAAGTGGGGCCAGAATGCATTCATGTGAATTTGCTAGTTCAGCAAATTTATGTGAATTCGAATTGCATTTGAACTGGCTTCCCATTGCCCAAAATTGCGTGTAGTAGTCTATCACGCAATAGCGTTAAACCCCATGATTGCGTTCGGGTTGCCATTGGATTATACCTCCAATTGCTCTTGTCTGATAAACTCCTAACTGGAAGGTTAGAGAGTCAGCATGGGCAGTAGTTTGAGCACTGGAGTATGATTCTGGAGATCAGGGTTAGATTCCCTGTTCGGCCAAGGAAACCCACTACACAACCTGGGCTGAGTCACATACTCTCCAGCCCTAGAATATCTTATGATAGGTTTGCCTTAGGGTCACCCAAAGTAGAAATTATTTGAAGGCACATAACAACAATGACAATAAACTGGAAGGTTACCATTGAATATATTACTGTGGCTAGGTTACCTCTGTCTAGGAGAGCCTGCAGTTGGTGCACCAGTGAAAGCTGGCACCATGCACTCAGAGCTACAGAGCCCACTTGGACCTCCTGGGATAGGGATGTATTAAGAAGCACCCCAAGCTATGCATCTGCTCCTTTAGAAGGAATGCAACACCATCCAGAACAGTCTGTTTTCTCAGTTCCCAGACCTGAGAGCAACCAATCTACCCAATGACCTCCCTCAGTGACTTCACGTATATATTGAACAACATGGGGGATACGTTGGAGCACTGTGGCAACACAAACCTTCATAGCAATGGAGATGAACAGGAATCCCCCATTGTTTCTCTGTAGAACTGGTTCTCCAGGCAGGAGTAGAACCATTGTAGAATGGTGCCTCCTACTCCCATCCCACAGCTCCAGTAAGATACAATTATTGATGGTGTAATGACTGGGCCTCCAGTCATTTGAAGACTTTTGTCAGGCAATAAAGAGTTAAGCTGGGAAGAAGGTACATTCAAATGAATAATGACATCACAGTTGACGGAAGGCCCACTTGGCCAATCAGTGAGCAGGAGCGAGAGTTTCTTCCGGAATCTTCCAACAGAAGGATATAAAAGGCCTCTGAGTTCAGTTGGAGGAGCTTCTGCAGTGGGAATCTGGAGTGAGAGTATCTCCCTTGATGTGGGTCTTGCTAGTTAGAAAAAACTGCAGTGTTGGACCTGCGTCAAGAAAGCAGACTTCAGGAAGGTAGTATCTGTTAAGCCAAGGCCAGTAACTACATCTCAAACCCATCTAGGATGGAAGATTCCATCTCTGTATCAGTACTTAGGAATGTGTCAGTTAGGTATGTTGGCCATTTTTGGGGTGTGGGAACTTTCCGGAATAATAATAATAATATAATTTATTTCTATTCTGCTTTTTTCTCGTGAAATCAAAGTGGATTACAAGAAATGCATTAGATACAAAGTATACTCCCCACCAAGTAAAACTTAACTGACATAGTAATAATAATAATAATAATAATAATAATAATAATAATAAAGCAGAATAAGTATAGAAAATACAGTGAACAGAGTCAAAAATAGAAAACATAACAATGCAAGATACAAAATCCAAAATACATGACTCAACAATAGTTAAGATTTCACATAACATATTAAATCTTAACTATTATTAAGTCATGTATTTTGGCCCATTTCCCCCTGAAAAGGCTTGAATTCCCCTGAATTCTCAGATTCTTCCCAGAAATTTGGCCAATCCCAGAAATGACACTGAAAGGTTTCAAAAATCCCAATTTCTAAAAATTTAAAATGCAGGATCCCTTTCCAAAGTTCACTCTGGCAGCTTGACCCAGAAGAGGTCTTTTCTACAGCAGAAAGTAACCTGGAAGTCACTTCCTGTTTACTTCCTAATATCAAAAATGTTTCTACTGGGCTGAAAATGGTGGAAGGCACCCCCACAATGTGACATGAATGCTCCTATATTCTCTAGAGTGCTTTGAGGAGGTGGCGGGGGGGGGGGTTAGAACATAGAATCATAGAGTTTGAAGAGACAAGGGTCATCCAGTCCAACTGCCTGCCATACAGAAAGACACAATCAAAGCATTCCTGATAGATGGCCATCAAGCCTGTGTTGATAAACCTCCAAAGAAGACTCAACTACTCTCCAAGGCAACATGTTCCACTTCTGAGCAGCTCTTACTGTCAGGAAGTTCTTAATGTTGAGGTGGAATCTCTTTTCCTGTAGTTTGAATCCATTGCTCCATGTCCTAGTCTCTGGAGCAGCAGAAAACAAGCTTGCTGTAATCTTCAAATATTTACACATGGCTATCATGTCACCCCTTAACCTTCTCTTGTCCTGGCTAAACATAGCAGCTCCTCACAGGATGTGGCTTCCAAATTTTTCATCATTTTGGTTGCCCTCCTCTGGACATGCTCCGGCTTGTTCATATCCTTTTTGGATTGTGGTGCCAAGGTGAGGTCTGGCCAAGACATAATAGAATGGTACTACTACTACTTACCTTGATCTAGGTAGCTGTGTGCTACCTATTGATGAAGCCTAGAATTGCATTGGCTTCTTTAGTTGCCACATCACACTGCTGACTCATGTTCAGCTTGTGGTCCACTAAGACTCCTGGGTTCCTTTCACATGTATTGTTGCCAAGCCAGATGTTATCTAGCCTATATCTGTGCATTTCAATTTTTGTCTCCCTAAGTGTAGTACCTTATATTTCTCCCTGTTGAAATTCATTTTGTTAGTCTTGGCCCATCTCTCCAATTTGCTACAATCATTTTGAATTCCGATTCTGACCTCTTGAGTGTTGGCTACCCCTCTTAACTTGGTGTCATCTGCAGATTTAATAATCATGCCCTCTGTTCCATCATTCCAATATCCAAAGATGTTGAATAGCATTGGACCCAGGACAGAACCCTGTGGTACCCCACTGATCACTTCTCTCCAGGACAAAGAAGTACCTTTGGTGAACACCCTTTGTGTTTGGTCAGTCAATCAATTACAAATTCACCTAACAGTTGCATTGTCTGGCCCACATTTTTCTAGGTTATTTGCAAGAATATAATGGGGGAGCTTGTCAAAGGCCTTACTGAAATCAATTCAAGAAGGCAATTTTTCTGTAAAAATCACTGTGACTCCTATGTTGCTGTGGGGCCATAAAAATGTCCAGTAGTGTTGAATGCTGATTGTGGGCCACACTTTACACATTCCTATATAAGCCTATAGCATAGTAGTAAATTACAAGTAGCAATACTTGAGAAGAATAGGGGAACCCTGAATAAAAAGTGAATTTTAAGATAGCCATGAGGCAAACAGATAGCATTTTCTCTCCAGCCCACTGCTATTCTGTATCATAAAATTGTTTGTATATTACTGGTGTAGTAGAGCAGAAACAAACAAACAAACCAAAACTTTTGTTAATGATCTTGACAAGACAAGAAGTAGTGTGAGCATGGGCAGTTTTGCATTTTAAACTTAAATACAGGATAGCATCATCATGACTGCAGGGAGAAAATGGAGTTGGTGTTTGCTGCCCTGATGCTAAATACTGACTAGGAAATAAGCCACATTCTCTGTTTTTTCAAGTGTGTGTGTATGTGTATTTTAAAGTAAAAAGAATAAAGTAAAAAAGAATAAAATTAGCATCTGTGGCTGTATTTATTCGTGATCACTTATCTGTCATCTCTCTTTCTCCCCCTCTCTCTGTTTCTCTGTCTGTCTAAAATGATGCTGTAACAAGCAATGTCACTTTGTGAGACTTACCATGTCCACACTGGTCCATGTGCTAATGTTCTGTATGTCGTTGGTTCCATTTCTTACCACTCCCCAGATTTCATTTGGTATCCTCCCTTGAGGTTCTAGGGTCCATGATTTTGGCTTCAAATCCAGCACTAGCTGAACTACTGATCCAAAGGCTGGTTTTTTAAATAACAGTATTTTCTTAGAAAGCACAGGCTGATTACCAAAGTACAAAATCGTAACCTTGTACAACAGTCCACTTAATTTTCCTTGATCTGCTTTCAGTTTTTTAGTTTCTTTCCATGAGCACAATATTATTAGAAGAGAAAAAGAGAGAAAATATGCTGAGTTGGTGCAAAAATATTCTTGTCTGCTTAACTCTGTTTAAAAATTCTCTTGATTCTTTTTCACATGGTAATACTTGCATCCCATCTTTTTATAATAAAACATGAAAGCCTTGATTCTTATTATGCACTAACTGTAAACTGCTGTATAAACTACAAAGCAATACATTTGCAGCGTGGTTTCATCATCTCTTCTTAATGCTATAAATGAGGGCTATAAATTGGTTTCTGACACAGTTCACATAATAAGATACAGTACTTAATGGATCGTGAATGACATGGATAAAACTTGGCACTTAGTCGTGCAATTTATATTTAAATGTGATTCAGACATAATACATGGACTATTAATAGTGGGCTTTCTGAATACATGCATCCTTGCGTTTATGTTTCATGGAACTGGCATGCTAAAGATAGGATGAACCAATGGGCACAGGGCAGCCTGTAGCCCTCCATCTGTTGGTGAACAATTATCATTGCCCATCATTGTCTGTGCTGACACAAGATGATGCAAATTGTGGTCTCATAACATCTGGAGACTCATGAGTGGCCAGTCTTTAGATTAAAAGACAAATTGATATAGTCAGTAAATAAATAAATAAATAAATAAATAAATAAATAAATGTGTATGTGTCTGTGTGCACACACACAAAAGACAGAGATCTAAATGTCAAGATCCTTTAATGACATTATTATTGTTATCACCATCATAACCACCACCATCAATTTCTTACTCTTCCCTCCCCATGGAATGAAGTTGGGAACAACATATGTCAGTTAAAAACACACTACATGCATTTAAAAGAATGAATAAGACAAATAATGATTAAAATAATCAATCCATATTTAAAATTGATAATTTAAAATCCATAATTCAAAAATCATCTGAATAGATCTTCCAGAAGAGACTGGTCTTCCATGCTGTTTTAAATCCAGACAGTGTATTCAGCTGTCAAATGTTTTCCATCAGGTTGTTTTTACAGTTTAGGGCCTGCTGAAGAAAAAGTTCTCTGGCTGACAGTTGCCAACTTAGTCTTGGTTGACTGGGGTAAATGTCTGCCATAAGACCTATAGGACAGATTATACAGGAGGAGGTGATCCTGTAGGTAACCTGGATGCTCAATGAAAACATATTTCCTAAGACTAAACCTTACCATGCCATGCATTATAATAAGAATGCTTCCTTTATTTACATAAACCAGAATGTTTCAGTTTGTCCAAGGCCTTATTCTTCAGCTAATAGTTCCTTTGCACACAGAAAAGGGCGATCCCAGCTGGTCTATTTTGCCCCTTTAAAAACTCTCCACAGTTTAGATCATGAGGGATACTTCTGTACAATATGTCAAAGAGGTTCAGATCATAATCTTTCTCAGTTATGTGGAAAATAATTCATGCAACTGTATTTCTCAACTTGAATTGATTTTTGACAATTTCTTAGTCACAGCTCCATCATGAAGTGA
>NC_056524.1:166760699-166784304 GCF_019175285.1 Sceloporus undulatus
TTTTTTTCCTAGCAGTAAAAAATTGAATCACGAGCAGTCACTTGTCAGATCACTTCATGATTGTTTCAGCCACGTGAGGTATATTTTAAATATTGGTAGGGAGGTTTTGATTTAAGGTTATGCTACCTGAAATGTAAAGGGGCTTCATTCTGCCCCTTTAATGCCATTTGTTTTGCACATACTTGATATGACATTGAAGGAACAGAACCATTAAAGAGGTTTAGATTTAAGGTAAGGCACATTTCAGGTAACATAACCTTAAATCTAAACCTCCGTACCAACATTAAAAATTAAACATGATTACTAAGTGTTGTGTAGAAGAATGTTTGTTGGATTGGGCTCCATCTTTTCTGGCATTTCATTAAATCTAAGTAGAATTGTGTCCATTCTAATCTTGACTTTTTTTAAAAAAAGCATTGCTTTGTTGTGAGACACAATATCCTGGTGAGAGTCCATGTCCACTCTTTCTTTCTGAATCTTCCTCTAGAGGAGGGGGGATGGGGTTGATGGTATCCATCAATTTTGGTATCAGTATCAATAGACGTGTCAATAGAGGTCTACACCTGCATTTACTAAAGAAATAACAATGTAGGATGGCATCATGCACAGCAGAGTCTCATTGCCAATTTCTTGTAGCTCAGAAATGGAGAAGCTGCTGCCAACACAATAGTATATCTTTATGTAGTTGTGTTTGATCTACATACTTAATTTAGAAAAATATTCATTCCTGCTTTAGCATGAATCAGAGGGCCAGAACTAGAACATACATGTCTTCCTACATGTAAACAGCCTCAAAGTAAAGTATGGAGAACAGGCTAGTGAAGTGATGACATTTTTCATGTAAATTTACTTATTTGAGTCAGATATTCCGAGCTTTCAGAGCTATCTTCACATCTTAGCAAGAACTGTCTCAGTAGTGCTTTAAACTGCTTTGATATCACTAAAATATGAAGCTGCTAATTTGGATGGATCACTTGGAGGCCTGGCTTTGATAATAGCAGAGGTTTTATTAGAGCGGTTTCTTGTCTGTCTGGAGCAGGTTCATTAAACTAAAAACATGCTCAAATCAGGCATCTGCTTAACAAATGCTCATGGCAAAACTAATTAGATTTGCCAGGTTAGGAAGAATCAACAAAACTCCTGTGAGACTCAAGCAATATTATGTCTGATAATAAGGCAGGCCACTTTTCACAGCTGAATTGCCATGGATTAATTGCTAGTAGTAAGGGTTCAATAAAATATTTGTTTGAAGAATTTATTCATGCAGTGATTGAAACAGATACTAATAACTGTTTTATAAAAGGAAGTAATAAAAAACTTATTCAAGTGTAATATGGCCCTCACTTGTGTGATTAGCTTAATTTCTTAATTTCATAATTAGTTCTCAAATTTGCACTACCTAGATCAGGAAGTAGGAAATGTATAGCCTTTTAGTTGTTTTTAGATTACAGTCAGCATAGCTAGTGGTCAGGGATGGCAGGTGTTGATGTCCAACAACATTTGGGAGTTCATGGGTCCTCTCACCCTTGGCTTGACAGCTTAGTACGTATCAATGCTTCAGTAGACCAATCTAAACAAGGAAGGTTATTTTCAATGTGGTAGATACACAACATGGTTTTGAGACTTACTTTCACATTTAAAAATATGGCTAGTTCTTTTCAATGTGATTGAGATACACAACATAGCTTTAAGACTTATTTTCACATTTAAAAACATTACTAGCTCATTTTAACTTCTCAAGGAAGCATTTTAATTCATGTCAGGACTAGGAGTCTATGTGGGATAGTGGCTTCACTGTTAGACTAGGACATTGGGAGAACTGGTTTTGAATTCCCTATCAGCCACAGAAACTCAATGGGTGAACTTGAGCACACTCTTACAGTCTCAGAGGAAGGCAAACCTTCTTTGAATAATTCTTGCCAAGAAAACTCTATGATGGTGCCACCATGAGTCAAAGTCAACTTGAATCTACAACCATCACATCCATCTGCAATGTGTCTGTAAACACTTCAATAGACCAATCTACAGGTTAGCTCTCTATAAAGTCCTTGCAAGAAGTCCATTTCAAGATCAACCTCTCAGGCTGAAATCCTATGAACCTCCCTGTTTGGGAGAAAGCCTTAGGCCAAAATCCTACACATTTTTTTCATGTGTATGTGCATGCGACTTCAAGTCACCAGTTGATTTATGGTAATCCCATGAATTTCTCTTCCAATTCAGAATTGACTGCCAATCTTCAGGGTTTCCCCCACCTCCACCTCACAGACTATTGCTGTTTCATTTTGCATGGAACGTAATGAGAAACAAATTTAAGGGTTGTCCAGTCCACTCACATTTTTGTTTCACAACTATGTAAATATGCCTTATACCTGAGCATTGATTATCATTCTGTTCTGCATGCAAAGAAGTGGGTTTATATCCATAAAATGGAAAACAGTTTTGTAAAGTTGCTACCACTTTCTATTTCCCCTGTCCCTTTCCCTCTTCCTTTTTATATTGGAGACTAGTGGCTGCCCTATGCAGTACAGGGGAGCAGACGGGGTGGATGAGTCAATACTTTGGCAATGTCTGTAACAAATATCCTTCTCAAGTGGACAGCTCCCATTAAAAGCTGATGTATAAAAATTAAAAATTTAGTCTGCTGTTAATGAGTCCATTATCTTTTGTCAGTTCAAATGAATACCTTAAGGTATAGGAAGGAAATATTCTAAAAATGCATCCCAGTCTTGTTTCATTTTAGGTAGACAGATGAAAGAAAAGAAAAGAAAAGAAAAACTGCCACCCAAGAATAGAGACAATTCACACGTTTTATAGCATGTTTTCTATATGTTTCCTTTAAGATGTGTGGATGGGGAAGGGAGAAAAGGAAAAGAAAGGAAAGAAGAATAAGAAGATAAAAGGGAAAAGCCCATTAAAAACGTTTCTAATTATCCACAACTTCAGGCATAATAGCTATGGTGGCACAAGGTAGAGACAGATTTTATTATACATTTTATTTCTCATTGGAGACCACTGAAAGATGTGTGATTATCATATTGCTGCTATAAATGTTTGCCTTCGGTTTAGCACTTTTTCACTAAGAAAAAGGTAGCTTGAACAAAGATAACCGATAGGTTTATCCCATTTTTGCATAAGTTCTCTCTCAGATGGAGAAAGATATCTGTTTGTCATAACATGAGTTGTTCCTCCCTTACACATCTTGCATTTACTGTGATTTGGTTTTGATTGGTCATTAGGAGATAGAAACAAGCTTAATTGCAAAACTGATCAATGAGGCATTTATCATTAAGAAAATTCCACAATGGAAAAGGAAAATAGGTTCATCATAGGATATAACAATTTTCTCTATTGTCTACTTTGACTCAGAGACAAGTATATAACTTGATATCTAATATTGACCAGACACTCAACTAGTGTGGAGGTCCATGAAATAATGATAAATGCAACTAAGCAATAATTATTCTGACTGAAAGAATAATAGATGTAAGACATCTTTGTCCAGCTATACTGACAGTTTCAGATTTTGAATATGAATTGGACGGCAGGTTTGCTAGTGAATTTACTGACCATCCAAAGTTAAGGGAGGAGTAAAAAGGATGATTAGATATTTATCATCATGACTGTGATGGATGAAATCCTTCAGCTACTACTAATGGGATTTTAAAAATTCAGATAGAGAGAAATCCATACTTATTTTAGATAAACTATCATTCGTACAAGAAAAAAAAGGGGGGGAGGGAAAAGGAGTGGGTGATTTGTTCTGCATAAAGAGTCACATTATAAATATGAGTTGGATGGACTTGAGTAGTTTACATATGTTATTACATATAAATGATATAATTCACATGAATATGGGAACCTGCTTGCATTTGGTGGCAGTCCCACCTTCTCTGATGTGGATTATGTCCATGGGAAGATTAGAAGTAGTAGTTTTTATGATGTCCTGGAGATGGCAGTTAACTGATTAGCACTTGATGCTCAGGAAAGCACAATATTTGCTCACAAAATAGTCAAAATTCAAGTAAAATTCTACAAATTAAAGTTTTCTATTAATTTCTAGTTAATCAACTTCTGTTGAAGTCCCATTGCTACAAAGCTGTAAAGACCTTTGGGGGTGAGCTTACCTGTCCATTGGCTCTGTTCTCCACGCAAAGAATAGAAAACTCAGGCATGTTCCACAATAGCCTCCTTTGTTATATCCAAAGACAAGGAAACACCTAAAGCTGGAAGAATAACAAATATGAGAGAGTGAGCACACTGCCTCAGGCCAAAACCTGAACTAATGAGATCATCTTTGCCAGAAGTTGATGATAAAACTCTTACCTGCAAGAACTTTGCTGTGAAGAAAGGGGGAACTTTTTATGTATATGTACAGTTTATTTGTGGACTATTCAACTATGTGAAACTAGACAAGTAATTTTTCTTTTTCTAGGGATTCCTGCTTATTTGTTTTTTATAGTTCAATTTTTAAAAAAATTCATTAAAACATCTTGACAGAAACGGCTTGTCTCAGTTTCATAGGTTGATGATACACAGGGAAATACATCTTCATATATTTCTTCTTCCGTTCTCATGTTCAATTTTTTTCTCCTAACTCAATGAGCTTTTTGTATTTTTAAATGATTTTTTACTTTAAGGACTTTGGGTGAAAAAATTATCATCTCCCCCCATCAAATTTTGTGCACAAACCACTGCGTTTTGTGGGTTATCCAAAGCAGCCAATCTCTAGGAGCATAAGTGCTCATTTTAACAGGTGAAATATCATACATGTTGCCAAAAACAATCTTACTGTTCTAAGCAACGCTTTTGACTTCTTCAAGAGCAATGTCCACTTGTTGACATCCAACGTCTCTGAATAACAGTCATCTGCTCTTTCTTGTCACCTGGAAAACCATCACCATGGATTACAGGGTGCTTACTTTCATGTACCTAAGATATACCATACAATCTGAGACCTGCCTTTCCTCATTCCATTTGCTACCACTGATGAAGAGAATACAGTGTTTTCTGCCAAGGATGCAACAGAACTTTGAATCTTGTGTGATTTTTTTTTGCCATGTTGTGGCTTTTTTGCCACAAGCTTATGGAATTCTTTGCATGCTATTTCACAGTATCGAAAAATGCTGGAGGCTGCAACACATACCTGTCATATAAAGTGCCAGTTTCTTTGTCTCAAATTTCTCTTCTTGTCCTTAACACTGTGGGATTGTCCATATCCTTGCTAAAGGATGTGGCAGCGATACTAAGCTTTAGTACCTTGGAACTGGGGCATTGGTGGTATACCCATTTACCAGTTAAATGATTTATGTAGAGCCTTCAGAATATTCCAGCTTCCTCTTTCGTTGTATCTTATTTCTGGTATGATCACAGCCCACTGCTACTTTTAGTCTCCGTCTTTTGTCAGTGAAGATGGAGCTTATGGTGCATCCAGGATTGGTGAGCTCTGTGTCTTGGCCTCAGTACAAACTTGTACCTTTAGTACAAACTTTAGTACAAGTTTGTACCAAAACCCGATTTTACATTCTTACCAGAGTCAGTATTTCCAATCCCCCAGAATATAATGCTATTAGTCTTCCATGAAGAACAATATCGCTTGACCTGAAGCATCTAGGCCTTCACTATGCATTATGGTGTGATTTTGCCTTTTATGTGGAGTGTATAGCTTCTTTTTGATCATCAACAAAACATTTATTTATTATGAAGAAACCAGGAAAGGGATTCCAGTTTCTCTGCAAAGACGGTCATGGCTACAGTTTCCTTCTGTGGTAACACTCCCCTAAACCTCGTGCAGCAGTTAAAAGCCACCTGATAAATTAAGAGCTGCATGCATGGCTTTCCTTGTGGGGTATTCCAGTACCATATGCATGAAGGGCACTCTCATGGCTGCACCCTTCTGTGTTCATTCATTACTGGCCAGATCTGAGATTATGACAGATACCATTTTTGGCAGGACTATTTGATTTCTGCCTTATATTTCCCCTTCTAGTATACTCTGTAGAATTAATGCAGTTTGACACTGCTTTAACTGCTATAGCTCCATCCTATGGAATCATGGAATTTGTAGCTCGTTGTGGCACCAGAGTTCTTTGGCAGACAAAGATAAATATCTGAAAAAAATGAGAAATCCCAGAATTCCATAGCATTGAGCCATCACAGTTAAAGTGGTGTCAAACTTTATTAATTCTGCTATGTGGATGCAGCCATAGACTTGGTGATATTTATAGAACTGTTCTGAAATAACTTCTCAGGGTATTCGTTAAGGAGCTGTGCTTACATTTAGAGGGGTTGTATCCACAGGGTCATATACAGCAATAGAAAGAACAGAATGTAATATTTAAAGCTCCCTTCCTTAATCAAGGGCATATCTATTAGAATAGCTTGGACTATGTATAGATAGGCAACCCCAGCTTTTGTATTGGGTATTTGGGAAGACTAGAATAGTTAACCTGTGATCTTATACAAGGAGGAACCAATGAAAAACAAACCCTGCATTCTTTCAGCATCTATTTAGTCTACATGATTACTTCAGAGAATGCTAGGCCTCTAAACAGTACACAGATTTGACTGAACTCTGTACCGTTTATGTTAAAGTGATAGGCTGGCAATAATCATCCATCCTCAACGCACAAGTATGATTGTATACATTGTTTGTGAATCACTACTCTAAACAGAAGAGGCCCTACCACTTTCTCTAAAAATTCAAATCTAAGGTCTCCCTCTTCTGTAAACTTCAAGTAGCAAGCCCTTTCCCTATTCCTATTTATCGATTTTGTAAAACATTATCGCAAAAATTAATTAGCAGCACTTCTGCTTCATGAGCAACCACTAAGCCATTTAAAGCCATTTTACTTATTGCTAGAACTATTCTAAATTTAAGTATTTCTTTTCATGCAAAGAATCTATATGCAAAGCTTGAAGGCTTTTAAAGGGCAGTGCCTCTTAAAAACATTATTTCCATCATATCTAGAAGTTATTAATGCAGGGATGATGAGGCCCAGCATTACCTGGAAAGGGCAGAGTGACATTTTCGATGATTGTGTTCAGTTGGATCAACAAATCCTGTGCCATACCAAGATCGGATAGGATCCTTTTCCTATCTTGGGGAAATTAGCACATGTACATATACAGTGCACCTGCGTATGACGCGGGTGCGCCTTATGTGGCTTTCAGTATACGCTGAAAGCTGCGCTGGGAAAAGGAGCAGTGCGTCCCATAAAGAATAATGGCATACGTGCCCATGATGTGCGCGCGCCACTGCGTGACAAGCCCCAATCATTTAAATGGGGCTGGAGCATAGGTGAAATTCCCTTTATGCGGGGGGGGGGGGGTCCGGAACAGATCCCCCGCATAAAGGAAGGGCAGACTGTACTTGATATTGGAGGTTCTTGGGAAATGTACTTAGGGGGATGAAATAAGCCATAGATCGCATCAACTATGCTTCATATATTCAGGGCATCACTAGGGTATTGCACAAGGTGGTACCCCAGAGGGCGTTATATACCTGGAGGGGGAGGTACACCGGGTGGAACTGACATTGCTGCCAGGCAAGTGAGAAAGTGCATCACCACCCTTTCTCTCTTGCCCAGCAACCACAGTAGACCTTGAATGGGCCCACCAGCACTGCCCTAGTAGCAGTTGCAGATGGGGGATGCGGTGCCTTCTGTTTAGTATCAGATGTGGCTACGGGCGAGCAGCTTGAAGAGGCTATCATATGCTTTCACAGTGATTTTAACAGCCCTGATGTTGGATGATGTTGAACTGGGAAAAAGTTCTCTTAAACCTCACTCTCTCAAACCCACAAAGAAACATAGAACAGGTGCTGGTTTGTTTTTTAAAACACATTTTGGGGTGTTTTTTGTTGGTTTCTTTTGATGTTGTTGTTTGCTTGCTTTTACATCCAAGCATTTGGTTCTTATTCAGCTGTCTTTTTGAAAATTAAGTTGATCTTTCAAAATCCAATTAAAGAAATAAAGAGTTGGAAAATGTATCAGCATCCAGTCTGCTTGGCAGGGGTATACCTGCCAAATTAAAATGTGGAGGCTAGCTTAACCAAAAGAGTACTATGTTGTAAAGTTTTCCTTGAATTAGCAGAGGGATTGAAAGTGCAAAAGATTTTCTTTCTCTTCTGAAACATTGGCTTCCATAAACTGGAGAAGAGGTTTTTAATGAATGCCCAGCCATGTCAGCCAGATCGGAAGTGCCAATGTTTTCTTAAAACCTTCTCTGGGACTTGAAGCGCTTCCATATGGCTGCCTTTTCATCTGATAGTCAGCTTTGCCTATTCCACTCTTCAAATGGACAAATTTTCTTGTTTCTTTTTTTAAAAAATACTCTTGGAAAACTTTCCAGTTCTGCAAAACACTGAGGATTACCAAAGTTATTTATGGAACAGAAAATAAAAGAAGCAGAACTTATAAAGAAGTGTTAATTAGGTACTAAAGTCTGAATAATTAGCTGTAATAAGCCGCAGACTGAGCTCTTTAATGCTAATTAATGTTAATTTGAATTATATACAGTTTATTATGACGAAATAGATTTAACCTGGAATCTAGCTGATGTCCATTATTTAATCAGAATGTTCCCTTTAAAAGTGGGCAGTATAGCTGGAACGTAGTGGACACCATCAGGAAAAATTATCATGAATAAGACACTGAAATCAAAATATGTTATTTATGATAAGATCCCCATATTTATTCAACAATAGCTTGCCAAATGTGAGAGCATGGGTACAAATGCTTGATTTCAGTATTGCCTGATGTCTCCTCTTCATCCAGTCCATGAGTTTGCTACTCCTCTATTTGTGTGAGTCAGAGTCCAGAAAAAAGAAGAGTAAGTTGCTTCTGTGTAACTGTTACATTTAATTTTTGATGGATTGTGTCCATTTTTTTAAAAAAAGTCCTGACAATTGTTTTAGAAAGACTTAAAGAATTTTAAATTTTACTACAAGCTATTCTGATTATATTTGCTCTTGTGAAGAGTCTTATGCGTGTCCATCCAGGTGACCCTTCTCTTGGGACAGGAACCACCCAGGTGCAAAAGGATGCATGTACGGACCTGCTGCTTTCATTTATGTGTCATATGTGTGTCAAAGTCCTTTGCACTAGCTGCTTATTTGGGATAACTGTGTGAAGTTTTGCACTGTTCTAGCAGTCAGTTTTATCCCTTTTTTGTTATAGAAAGCATCAGGTAATGGCAGGGAAATGGATTATCCTTTAAGAGGCAACATACGGGGCAACTCAGCCTTAGCTTCAATTAAATAATCAAGTTCAGGACAGCAATGGCTATAGGTATGCATATTTGTAACCATTTTAAAGAAATTAAAACTTCTTACATGTCATGCAGTCATGCACAAACAACTTGTAGAGCTTTACTTGAAAGTGAAATGAGTTATGAAACAGATAACAAATAAGCAGAATCAGCTAAAAAGTTACATATACATCAAAAGTCCTAAACTTCCATAGATTACTTTATATAGAGATGTTTTGTCTCCTGAGGCAATACCCAATGTGTTTTGATAAACCTGTCTTCTTTAGTGGCAGCAAGTAGGATTAAATCAGATGATGCAATGAAAGGATTCTAATATAGCAAACTTAAGCTTGAGACAATATTCTCTTAATTATTGAGCCTTCCCCCTCACTTGATGAGTAAACAATGGAAACGATAAAAGATGTCATTCTCTCTTTCAAAGACAAAGCTCAATTTTATAAAATGATCGTTTGGTGCAAGCCTATAAAATGTGAACCTCTGTGCAGTCTCAGCATACCTGGGAACCTATTTCACAGGAACAAAGGCAAGGATTCCTGGTAGCCTATCTTACTTCATAGACTTGAGAATGCAAATGTATCACAAATGAGAAACATGGTTTATTTACTTGTGCAACTTTTTATATTTTAAAAATACTTTTTATTACAACCATTATAAACATTAAAACTATTAAAACACACACACACACCACTAATAAATCACAGGATAATTGACTATCCTTACATGATAGTTTACAGGAGGGAAGATAGAATGAATATATAAAGTGGAGAACCAGTGACAACAGACAGACCTTCAACTGAGGAGACCACTGCTTTGTTATGCACCAATGGTAGTAAATCAGCTGCATCATTGTTATTAAAGTGATTAACAAATGGATAGTGGACTGCAAAAAATAAAAGCTCTGTTCATACATGTGTTATTTTTAATTATACTCAGTTATAAATAGCACAGCCTCATAGTCACAAAATTTGTTCTAAGAGGACTTGGTTTTCAGAAGAGTTGGCTGAGGTGCCAAAGCTGAATGAAACTAGGCTTTTCTAAATGATTTTAATTTTGCCCATTGCTTTTGCTGAAATTGATTTCAAACTGCAATTTTTTGTGAGTTTCTTTTTCTCGCATGCTACCCTCAGAACCTGCACACAGTCTTTTTAAATTCCTTCATGTTTCAAACACTCCAAACAGTTTAGAAGGAGGGATATGAAGCCATCTGCATGTTTTTAATTTTTTTCTACATCATACACACATCCTTTATCTATTCTTATTCTTCAGTTATTACATTTTCTTCTCTCTGTGTGCATTATTTCAAAAGCTAATCTGCTTCTGAGGAGTTACAACCACTTCAGTTCCCCCACATATTTTTCTGGATATGGAGATTATCACACGGTGTAAAAGATGGAACACTCCTGTCCTTACCCTGTCTTTTTGGCTTGATCACATGAAGATTATTATATGAAGTTTGTCCTTATCCTGTCCTTCTCCCATCACTGAAGTGACATGGCACCATCACTTTATATTAACAGAAACTCCTGTTAATACAATAATGGGTGCCACTAAAGGGAGTGTGAACACAAGAAGGTCAGGGCAAGGATGGGAGCAATCCCTCCTTACCCCATGTGATAATCTCCTATATGTTATCCAGCATAGTCCAGTCATGTTTATTTGCAGTGAACTGATGCAGCCATGGTAGCTTTCAGCCTGGATACTAAAAAAAGTGACAGCTGTCACCTTTCCAACCTCCTTCTATTTTTCTATCAAAAGTGGGTCATAAAGACACCATTCCTCTTGCTTGCATACAAGCATATCATGGGCCAAAGGCATTTTGGCTTGCTACAGTAGTTCGTGGTTTCAGTATTAGATGAAGCAACTAAAGAGCAAACGGGAAACTAAAAGAAGTGTTGATGAGGCACATTGTACAAAATGCTGTAGCGGAATCATAGACTTTGGAACTACAAAGTCAGAGGAGATCTTATCTAAGGATGGGAAGACTATTCAAAAATATTTGAAAGAAATGGTACAAAATGGGTTTCTCATGTGTCAAGAAACTGATGAGAATCTTGGCAATTTGGAACTACTTCTCTACAAAATTTGCATGTGTTTCTTTTGCACAGTAAGCAACATTTTCTGTACGGAAAACACTATTGCCTATTTCCTTTCATTTTCCTGCTAGGAGGCTTTAGCCAGCAAAGCCGTTCTAACAGCAGACAGAGATCTCTGACTTCGGACAGCAAAAGAAGTTTCTGTTGATAGAATGGCATTTCTGCCTGAAGAAGAGGACTGTGCTGAACTCTAAAACTAGCACATTTGGGGTTATTTGCCATTTTTAGGACCCTATCATATGGAGTTAAAACCTTGGCTTACCTTTCCTGAATTTAGTCCTAATTCGGGAGTCACCTGGCTGTTCCTGTAAAGAAATCGCTGCCTTTCGACTTCTAAAAATGGCCACCGAAGCAGCTTACCGGACCCGAGTAGCATCCAGGATGGACTCGGGCAGCAATTCGATGGTGATTTCTTTGTGATAACACTTGGCTGTCTTCTGAATTAGGACTAGATTTGGGAAAAGTAAGCCGGGGCTTTAAACCCTTGCGATAGGGTCCTTAGTCAAGGAGCTGTCTGAAGCAAAAGGGGCTAATATTTTGATGTGCTTATGGTACCTGTTCTTTAAAATCACAGAATTAAACTGATAAAAACATTTAATTTGTAACTCAAACAAGCACATTTTAAAAATGTCATTCAAAAAGCACAAACATTATAATGAAGCACCTATTGCAATTATGCTTTGCAGCCTCACTTCAGTGTAATTATTTCCTTCTAGCAAATAGATGGTCTACATTTAAATAACTTGCATCCAAAAGAATAATAAAATAATACCGCCTATGTAGTAAAATTGACAGGTTGCATCTAGGAATCTCTTCAAAGTCCATTTAGTTTTGTTTTACCTTTCCTCCTTATGCGTCACGCCACTCCAATTAAATATTATTGTCAAGTAATTTTGTGGTCTCTAATCACCTCATCTGTCATACGATGTACTTGGAAGATCATTCTAAACTAACTAGTTTCAAATTGCTATATTATAATTATGCTGTCATTTAAGCAGAATTCAAACAAAATGAGTGAAAAACCAATTAACTTGAGACAAGACCAATGGGAGAAGACTGAATTCTTTCATGAATACTTTTTCCTCCTACAATTTAATAATTTATTTTTGGTTCATATTATCTTATCTTGTGCACTTGTTGTGACACATATAAAATCAAACACCCTCCCTGAACTTAACTATACTTATAAGCAGTTTCCAATGTCCTTTTTTGGAGGGGGGGGGGGAATTCTGGAACATGTGGTGACCTCCCAACTCCATGGGTTCCTAGTGAAGCAGATTAACTACTGTAGATCCATTTTAATATGGCTTCAGGCCTGGCTTTGGGATACCTTTGGTTGCCTTTGTGGCTGATCAAGCTGAGTGTGTTCCTGTTTTTATACTGGACCTTTCATTGGCTTTTGATACCATCAAACCATGGTATCCTTCTGGGTTGCTTCTCTCTGGTGGGACTTTTGGGCACTGTTATGCAGTGGATCCAGTCCTTTTTGGAAGAATAAACTGAGAATGTGGTGCTAGGGGATTCTTGTTTTGCCCCATGGCTATTGGACTGTGGGGTCACTCACAGCTTGGTTTTGTCTCTCATGCTATTTAACATATACGTGCAATCACTGGAAGAGTTTTGGGGTTGAGTATCACCAGTATGTTGATGACACTCAACTCCATCTCCTTTGTGTCTAATTCCAAGGAAGATAACTCAATGCTAAACCAGTGTCTGCTTTTGGTAATGGACTGGGTGAGTGCAAACAAACTGAAACTTAATCCAGACACGACAGAGGTAATCTTGGTCAATCAAACAGATGATCAGGGAAAAGGGATTCAGTGTGTGCTGGATGGGGCTACATTCCTCCCAAAATCTCAGATTCTTAGCTTGGGTATACTTTTGGATTCAGATCTGAGCCTAAATAACCAGGTTTCAACTGTGAGCAGGAGTAAATTTGCACAGCTAAGGCCTGTTACAGACTGCCAAAATAAAGCTGCTTCAGGTCTCTTTGGAGGTATGCTGTTTAAATGATGCATGCATCCTAAGAATCCGGAAGCTGCACCAAAGCTGCACTCCAGTGCTTAAGAATGGAGTGTGGCTTTGGCGCGACCTCCAGACTCTTAGGACCCATGCATCATTTTCTATTTCTGTCAATAACGTCTCTATCCAGCCGGTCCAGGAAGCCCGCAGTCTTGGTTTCATCTTTGACTACTCTTTGTCATTTATCCCTCAGATCCAGACTTACAGCCAAAGTCTGTAGATTTTTTCTCTATAATATCACCAAAATCCGTCCATATCTCTCAAGCGGGATACACACCGCCATATAGTACGTACTGTATACGTACTAGGGTTAGGAAGGGGCGGTGCTTCCGCATCCCCCTAACTCTAGTACATATACAGTACGTACAAGATGGCGGCGCCCCTTCCACATGGGCGCCACCATCTTTACGTACTGGACGCATAGCGTCCAGACATGTCGCAGCGCCTATGACATCGCGAATGCGCCTGCGGCGCCTCGCGACGTCATAGAGGCGCCGCAGAAAGAAGCTCCGAAATGGAGCTTCTTTTTTGCTCCGCGCGGGAGTCGCGCGGTTTGGCTGCTGCGGCTCCCGCGCGGAACAAATGGCGGCGGCGGGGGAGCGCCGCAAAGCGGCGGTTTGTACCCCGCCACAGCTTCTACCGCAAAGACACTGGTCCATGCCCTAGTGGTCTCACGACTAGACTACTGTAACCTCCTCTTGACAGGGCTTCCCCTCTCTCATCTCCACCCATTAATTTCTGTTCAGCATTCAGCTGCACACATTATTTCACTCGCTTGCCGTTATGATCATGTCTCCCCTCTGTTGTCCTCCCTTCACTGGCTCCCTCTTCCTTTCCGCATCAGGTACAAACTTTTGCTACTCACCTTTAAAGCCCTACATGGGCTGGCTCCTCTTTATTTAACCGATCTTCTCTCTCCCTACATCCCTACTCGCACTCTCCGCTCTGGCAGCAAAAGTCTCCTCTCTCAACCCAGGATCTTCTCTGCCCCGTCCCAGATCCGTCCCTTCTCTCTTGCTGCCCCTCATTCCTGGAACCTTCTTCCTCTGCATGCACGGCTCATAACTTCCCTAACCAGCTTTAAAGCTGAGCTGAAAACCATATTGATTAGGGAAGCGTTCTCAGGGAATTTGTGATTGTTATCTGGCTGTCTGATAATATTTGATGTGATGTGATTTGTTTTATATTTGATGTTTTTAATTTGTTTTTTCTTTTCTATATGGTAATTTTATCTATTCCTCTTTTTAATTGTTATTATCTTAGAGTGTATGCCTTGGGTAGGCTTTTATATACTCTTTAATTTTACCGACCTTGTACAGCGCTGTGTATAATTACAGCGCTTTAGAAATAAAGTTTAATAATAATAATAATAATTAAGGGGGAAAGATTGGAGAATGAAGTCCTGTACTAGTCTAAGTGTACTACTACAATGCAGGCTTTAGCTCAGTGTTTCAATCTCAGCAATCTCTTTTTCATTGTTGTTAGGCATGATTCTGGATTTCAGGTAGCATTGTTTTAATGGCTGGAAACCCCTTGTGTCTCTAAAATAACATTTTTTTGAAATTCTAGAATGATAAAATATAATTCTACTGGAAGATGTGTAAAATTGATAATCACAAATGCCATTTGAAATTTATGCCAGATTGCCTTTTGCACAAAGTCTGCAATATAACTTTATTGAAGAAGAATGGAAAGTAAAGAGCACAGAATGTAAAAGCCAACAGATGTGATTGCTTTATAATAACAGATAGGTAAAATATATGAGCTTCCATTTTACAAATTTTGGTTGGCCGGGATCCAAGGTAGTTCTTCAGATCTGAATGAGGTTTGAACATGACCAGTGGGATGTTGAACAATAGGTGACCATGACATAATATGTTTTTGAAAATCCCCATGGTTTTAAAAAGTGTTTGCTCTGTTCGCTGAGGGACTGCTGCTTGGGAAGCAAAACTTGAAGTTCCTTTGGGTGTTCAGAACTGGATCTTTAGATCTAGATCTATATTCACCATACCAATGAATTTGTATGTAGAATCATAGAATCATAGAGCTGGAAGAGACTGCAAGGGCCATCCAGTCCAACCCCTGCCATGCAGGAAATCCAAATCAAAGCATCCCTGACAGATGGCCATCTAGCCTCTGCTTAAAGACCTCCAAATAAGGAGAGTCCACTACACTCCTAGGAAGTGTGTTCCACTGTCAAACAGCCCTTACTGTCAGGAAGTTCCTCCTAATGTTGAGGTGGAATCTCTTTTCCTGTAGCTTGTGTTTAGTTTTAACTAGGATAGTATTTATTATTATTTTTTCATTTATATATCATTATAATCTACCTTCTTAAAATATCTAAAAGGTAGAATACACATTTATTAAATATATACAAAAGTTTCTTTCTATGTTCTTCGATGCAGAAGAGGAAATTATTCATTTTGAGAAACAACCTAAAAGAAAAGGGCAACAAAGTTTAGCAAATCACAGTGGAAGACGGGTATCTAAGCGGAGTTGGCTGCTAACTGCATGGAATGGCCACTAATTCCTTAGGATGCGAATAAAGCACAATGAGAAAGAAAGCAAAACACATGATTGATTACTTCTTCATGCCTTGATTGTTTAGTACAATTCTTCAAATCCCAGTGCTCCAGATAACAGAATAGAGCAGGACTTCATCTGGGAAACAGCTGGGCAATGATCATCCAGTTCCTTATCCCACCCATCACAAAAATCTTTAAAAAGAGGCTTATAGCTCAGAGGGGACCTTTGGGTAAAATAAAGATATAAATTTTTATAGCTAAAGGAACCTAAATGAGACAGTCTTTGCCATTTAGACTTTTATAGACTAGAAGTTTGGTACATAAAATATTAACCTGACCGATATAAGTTACACTACTGACAGGAAAAAAGAAAATGATATGTTAGGACAACATCAAACTAAAAGGCTTTTAAAAGGTACTTGACCTCAATGGAGTATCATTTCCTTTAGCTACCATTTATATATATAAAAAACAACTTGAAATATTTTTTTCAAGGACTCAAACAAAGAGAATGCAAGAAACATTTGAATTAAAAATACCAGGCAGGGTCAAAACATTTCAGAAATGGACTGTCTTTACTTCACTTAGGATGTTGAAAGAAATGATATGCCATGCAAGTGTAAATGCCCTTGCCAACTGATGCACATCAGGCAGCCAAAGAAGCAATCTAAATCAGAAAAATGGGAGCCAAACCTGATATTCAGTTATTTAAATAGAAAGACATTCAATGAATGTCAGCTATATTAATAAGCCGAAATAAGCATTGCTCGAATCAGGTTGGTCCACTAACTCTTCAAAATAAGTAGAATTTAAGGGAGAACTTGTGCAGCCTCTGAAAGCTCCATTGCTCTCTTTGCTATTTCATGCTTTATGTGGAGTGGGCAGGACTGGCTTAGCATCTGGCTATGTCCCTGTAGCCAGACACAAAATGATTCCAGCAGCTCTGAAATTTTTAGAGGATCCTAGAGGATCTCAGCTATAATATAATTATTTCTTATTGGGCAATGAGAACATAGCCATATGCTTCTACCCCATGAGACATGGAATGGAAGTGTGGCGGTAAGGGTGGCATATCATGGCACAACATAGTGTAGGTACACTTGCAGAACCTTTAATGCTGTGTGATGCTGTTTTTAAGGTTTAAGGTTTTTAAGCTTTAAAATAATTTTAATGTCTAATGTTTTATATTTTTAAATTGTTTAATCACTTTTTAAAATCTTATATTTATACTTTTATCAATGCTTTTGTCTTTTGTATAAAATTTATTAGCATTTAGCTGCCTTGAGTCCCAATATTGGAAGAAAGATGAGAATAAAATGAATATAACAACCACAACAACAACAACACCACACTCAGCCATACAGAAAGTAAGCATAAAGTGTGCTTTCCTGCTCTTTCCATGTAGTGCCTCAAGCTGCATCGACTTATGACAACCCCATTGATTTCATAAGGTTTTCTTAGGCAAGGAATATTCAGAGGTGGTTTTGCCAGTTCCTTCCTCAGAAAATAGCTTTACAGCACCTTATATGGCTGAGGGTTTCTCACCCAAGTACTAACCAGAGTTGATCTTGCTTAGTTTTCAAGATTAGATGGGCTCTGGTGCCTTTAGGGGATTTAGGTCAGTCCTTTAGGGTATTTACGAATTCAGGTAAATCAGGTGACATTTCAGCTCCTTTCTTCCTAGTGCAGGTGACTCATGAGATATCTAAGTGATTCCATATATAGATTTTCATCAGATCAAGTGAGCATTATTGAAAGGCTAGCACAGAGCACAGATAATGCTCACTTGAACTGATGATAGATCTGAGTTGATTTAGTATCTCATGAATCTCATGCACTGGGAAGGTTGGAGCTGAATTCATCTGGAGGACTAGATCAGGAATCATAGAAAGAGAGTGTCAAAGGCCATCCGGTCCAACCCCTGCCATGCAGGAATACACAACAAAACACCACCAACAGATGGCCACTAGTCTCTGTTAAAAAACATCAAATGATGGAGGCTCTGCCACACCTGTGGAAGTGCGTTCCACTGTCAAACAGCTCTTACTGTCAGGAAGTTCTTCCCAGGTTTAGGTGGGTTAGTCAAAAGTGTAAGTATTAGGTAGAGGAGGCCAAAACATGGCAAAATGAAGCCACACAAAGACAGACCCTGAGTGTGGAAGCATAGTAACTTCCTTTATGGTGGAAGGAAGCATCCTAAAATGATATAAGCAATCTTAATGAATTGAGATATGCCAAATAAAACATGTTTTAAGTCTACAGTAGCAAAGTAATAATCTTTCTGAACTTGCGGAAGATAAAGGTAAGTATAACTATGAAAAACCTAGTAGAAGAAATGGGATCACCCATTTGTGTGAGTCACAGATGATCATCTAAAGAACCACAATTATATGTAAGCTACTTGTTCTTGTCAAAATTGTCTGAAATAAATGGCTTTCATAGTGTATCTTTCAGGATACAATCTTACTGTCCTATCCCCTTCCCCCTTTCCATTATAAATACATGTGGAATCTTTTTGTATTGCAAGATTTAGGTTATAGACTATAGTAATGGAACTGCCTTTCAAATTTACAAAATACCATTAAGATTTAATTTAAGAGTCTGGCACTGTTCATGAATCACAGAGCTGTGGTCATGTAATACTTGGATATACTTTCTTAGCAAAGCTCTGAAGATAATTTTTAAACAGATACTGTTCCACCTCCACTGTGCTGAAATTCATAGTATGATTAAAGGAAGTACTTTAGAAGAGATGCTGAAGGAGCAGAAAGTAAAGTTATGAAAATATTGAGGTGACAGGGAAACAATAGATAGCTGGCATGGGTCAAATCTGCAGCAGTGTGAAGCTGTTATTGCCAATTCTTGCAATGCATGGATTTGTTTTTTCCTTTTTAAAAGAGGAAAAAACCACCCAGGAAGGGAAGTGGTCCTCTTTACAGTTATCACAGGACAACATTTCAAACTTTGTAGATGTAAAACAAAGTTTTGAATATTCATGTTTTTTCACATGCATACCTGCACCATAAAATCAGGGGACAACCTATTCTCATCACTGACATAATCCAACATGCATCTTAACTTTTACTTTTTTGCATAGATGAATGTTCATGATATTGGGAGATGTACAAAGTGCTCCAGTTGTAGGGCATGTGAGCCATTCTTAAGATGTCTGATTTAAATATCAAATAAAGGACACTGATACTGCACAGATCTGGTCTGCCAATGTTATGCACCTTGCAATATTATTTATTCCCCAGAGTGGCTGACTTGGATTAGAACAATGCTTTGGCAAGCAAATAAAGAATGGGAGCCCTATGCTGTCCTTCTCACGTATATTACTATTGGGGACAGGCTAAATAATTTCCAGATTTTACTCTCAGTGTATCACAAAACCCTGCAAAATCACAGTTAAACTATGTCAGTATAGCCTGTAGGTTAACCTGTTGCTTTGTCTATCCCATATTCACCTTCATTCTAAACCATTCATGTCTGGTTCTCTCTTCTTATTTATTTTAAATATTTGCATTTTTTCCTGGTCATATGATATTAAAAACTGACACAATACTGCATTGACTTTGTTTCTTTCCATTTTTAGGAGAAATCGTCCCATTTAATGTCAACCGTATATTACTTTTTCTTCTTAGTCATATATGTCAGGTTTTTATCACAGCAAAATCCAAAAATAGACATTGGCCTCAATTCAATAAGCCCTTAGCGTAGTGTAAAGAACCACACAAACCATATAAGGCTATAGGCAATGGGACTACACAACCCGCAACAGAATAGCAGCAAGGGCATCAAATGCAGAGATATGCTTGAATAAGCATGTGTTACCCAAAATGCAAGGGTCCCAGGAGTGCCCTCACAATTAATATTCAAATAGGAATTTTCATCAGCTCAGGACAGCAGCCAAAGGGCTTGGGCAACTAAAGCAACTCAAGCCTGTGAATAATGGTTCTGAGAAACAGAACTCCAGAGTGCAGCTTCAAACATAATTTATTTGTAATCAAGGAAATCACCATTCAATACAAGTCATTCATCATGCACACTTCCAAGAAATAATGATATAAAAGATGGAGCAGATAGTAATAAAGAGGTTGCAGAGGGTAATACTGACCAATTCAATGTGTAGCTCCAACAGGGGGTACTATGAGGTGGAAAATGGTTCAGCAGCTGCCTTAGGATTGCTGTGTGGCCAGCTTATACTGAGGAGTCAAGTGAGATCCAGACAGACGGTCTGTCTGACCTCAATGCCTGGCCAGGCACATTATAGGGCAAAATGTATCCCCTTAGGATGTGAAATGATTCCAGGAGGGAAGAATGAGCAAGAAGTTGAGAATGGCTAGAAAATCAGTACAAATGCCACTGGACAAAGGAAATCATTCCTGGAGGGGAATGTAATTGTAGACTGGAAGAATGGGGAAATGACTAAAGACAAATATAAATAAATAGGAATACTGGTAAGAGGTTATCAGAAAAGCTAACGCTCAGGCTTGCTATAGAACATAAAACAACCAAGATCCACTATTATTGTTATGGTTGTTAGTATATTGGAGCAAGAGAAAGAACAAGTTAATAGTAGGCTCACTGCATAAATCAGGTAGTGAAATATTAGAGGGCTAAGACAAGTCCAAATGTTCTTTACATCAGTCTTCTCCTAAAAGAAAAGCAGCATTCTAACTGATGCAAAGAACTATTGTCCAGCCATGATATGCCTTGTAGTGCTGTCAAAAGAACCAGTACACCAACTTGGAAGAAAGGCCACACTTTATTAACCATAGGTAGGGTTGGCACAAAGCATAAGGTCAGGATCTGTGCAATCAAACAACCTGAGTTTGTTTGATTATCCAAAACCGGGCACCCACCCGGTGCATGGGATGACCTAGGGGCTAAGGAACACCACTTGAGCAAAACCATTCTTGCGTTCCAATTTCCAAAGCCCCTAGTACCGGGAGACGCACCTGCGCTGGCCCCCGCAATGGCCAAACGCCTCGCTCATCCCCCCGGGTACCTTGTGACTCCCAAACCAGAACTCCATAGCCCTGGTACCACCACCGTTCAGATCCTGGCCTTTGGATGTACTTTGGATCACCATGAAAAGGAAAGACTCATTAGAAAAGTCAATGATGCTATTAAAAGAAAAGAAAGAGAGGAAGACCATAAGCCAAGATGCTAGATTCAACCAGGGAGACCATAGGCCTGAACTTATATGGCCCACAGCAAAAATGTAGAGATAGGGAGTCTTGATGAGGTCTCTTCACATGGTCTCTATGAGTTAAAGTTGACTCAAGGGCAGCTAACAACAACCAACAGGACTGCAGCCCAGAATAGGTTAAGAAGTAGTAATACAATATGAGTCTACTCAATGAATTCAAACTGTCAGAACTGGATGGACCCGAGCAACTACTGACTAATCAGTTTGGTGCCGATATCAGGAAAGTTTCTAGAACAGTTGAAAAGATTCTGTCTGTGCATATTTAAAAAGGAATGCGTGGTTCCTACGCAGCCGGCCTAGGTTCTCAAAAACAAGTCATGCCAAACTAATCTGTCTCTTTTATAAAACAGAGTTACAAGTTATTAGATCATAGGAGTGCTGTGAATATTGTAATGTGAATTTCCTTTTGGCTTTTAAACAAGATCCACATGATATTGCACAGTTGGTTGGTGAACTCAGGGCTAGACAGTGCTGACTGATAGGTGGATTTGTACTTGGTCGACAGACTGAATCCAGAGAATCTCATCATAGGAGATAAATGATTAGTGGGGTGCATCAGAGTTCTCTCCTGGGCTAGTGTTCAACATATTTATACATTATTTAGATTATGGAATAGAAGGTATGCTATAAAATATGTAAATAACACCCAATTAGGGGAAGGGCATAATTTCCCCGAAGACAGACTCATAATTCCTTGACAATCGAAGAAATGGGACAAAGCTAATAAGCCAATGCAATCTAGGCAGCATCAACAAGATCTAGTGTCGAGATCAAGGGAAGTAGTAGTATCACATTCTGTTTTGATCAGAGCTCACCTGAAATACTGTGTCCAGTTCTGGGAACTACAGTTCAAGAAGGATATGACAAGCTGAAACGTGTCCAGAGAAAGGTGACAAGATGATCAAGGTCTGGAAACCAAGCTTTATGAAAAATGACTTAGGGAGCTGAATATGTTTAGCTTGGAGAAGACTGAGAGGTAATGCAACAGCTGTCTTTAAATATCTGAAGGAAAGTCCTGTAGAAGAGGGAGTGATCCGGAGACTAGAACATGAAACTATGCATTCAAATTGCAAGAAAAAATCCCACCTAAACATTAGACCTTCTACTGTAAAGTGGTTTGATAATGGAATAGGCTGCTTTTGAGAATGGTAGATTTTCCTTCTTTGGAGGTATTAAACAAAGGTTGGATGGGCATCTTTGAGGAGTAGATTGGCCTGTAGTTTCTTTCCAACTCGGTGATTTTAGGCAGATAAAGGCCTTGAAAATCTACAGTGAAAGATTCAACTGGTTTTGCACTTATTTTTAGTGTTTCATATTTTAATGATGGATAGAGTAAATAGATGTACTCATATGTTACCATTCAAGTAGGAGTTTACTAGTACTTTGAAACTTCTGAGGCTTAAAGAAATGTAAATCACAAAAGAGTTAGCAATGGGTTCTATATGCGTAAGTTCTGTTTTTATTATTCCTAAGTATAAATGGGAGGGTGTCAAGTGGTTCATAAAATCAAGGAACTGGATATATAGGCAGAATGACTTGACCTATTTTTTCAACACCCATTGGGCCTAAAGACTTTTAAAAACTGTATTCCAGGAAAACAGTGGATCAAACAAATTGCAGGAGAGGTCTATTTTATCAGGTTTTCTTCCATGTGTGCTCTTCATCAAAAGTCTCTCTCTTGTGTCATGGAGTTGGCCTAGTGCAAAGGATTTTCTGAGTTTATTTGTGATTCATAAAATCATTTTCCAGTGTGGAAACAGGGAGCAACTCAACCTGAGGAGCTGTTGTGAAATATTCAAATTATACTATAGTATCCAGTGATGTGGTGTGTTTCTGTGTCTTCAAGTTGCTTCTGACTTATGGTGACCCTAAGGTGACCTTATCATTAGGGATAGCTATAATCAAATAAAGAAGCTATTATTTAATTCTGTATAGTATGCAAGTACATAGCACACATGAGGAAAGATAACTTCAGAAATACATTAAAGACTAAGGCTGTTGCCACATTGGCAGAATTAATGTTGTTTGACACCACTTTAACTGTCATGGCTCCATCCTATGGAATCCTAAGGTTTGTAGTCTGTTGTGGTACCAGAGCTCTCTGCCAGAGAAGACTAATATTTCACAAGTTACAAATCCTAGAATTTCATAACACTACGAGCATGGCAGTTAAAGCAGTGTCGAACATATAATTCTGCAGTGTAATACAGCCCAAGAATAATGAGCCATTATTACCCCTCGCCGTAAGGCAAATTCCACCTATGTTCAAGCCCCATTGGAAACAATGGGGTATGTGCACGGAGGTGCGTGGGGGCAACGGGTGCGCACACTCATTTAATTAAGGGACACGCCACCCCTTCTGCCACGTGCGTGCCCTGCGGCTTGAGCGCATTGTAACAGAAAATTTCAGGAACTTAGATTTCAGGATAGCAGAGCAAAAGGGATTAGCAGAGGACCGAATAATTGAAATCCATAGTTTATTT
>NC_056524.1:166792854-166907525 GCF_019175285.1 Sceloporus undulatus
GCGTAAGTTCAAGTCCGCGTAAAGCGTGCCCACGTATGACACGGGCGCGCTGTGTGTGTTAAACATTGCCTAATTGGAGGATAGTCAGATAGGGTTGCACTATATGCCTGGGTAAAGTGTCATTAGCAGCATTTGATTATACAAACCAAGTCTTTCTATAGTAGGTGAAAATTTTACTTTGAATAAATCAAGTGTTGCACTTCTTCAAATATATATATAGATTTATTGAGAGGAGCCTGCTTTAGTCTGCACTTAATCTTCTCCTCAGTATAAAATATTGCTTGCAACGGTATCTAACTCAGTGGTTCACAAGCGAGAGTCTGGCAGCCTCTCAGGATTATTAGACAAACAGGGATAAATTTGTCATTTGAGTGATGCTGATAAGGTAAGAATCTGAACTTGAAGCAAGGTTTGTTTAAATGTTAATATATATTTGAAGATGCCTTTTATATGTACTTCTTTTATACACTTTAAGTGGGTAGAGGTTCTTTGGTGATATATCCAATATTTGGAGAATGTCTTGATAAAGGAGAACAGAGAAAAAGGTATAGCCGTGTTACAGGATATTCCTTCTGTGTGTCTGAGATTTCATAATGACAAAATAGACCAGCACTGTATTCTGTAAGCCTATGCTGTTTCTGAAATGTGAGCATTTTCATCAAACAGTAAATTATAAAATGCATATCCATGAAGTATATAAGTTACTTTGAACTCAATTGGGAGAACAATGTGTAACCTATTGGCCACATCCAAACCCATAGTCCCCTTTTTACCCTTCCCTGTGTCCCCTTGTTTTCCCAGAATTTTCTCTTAAAATTTGACATTGAGGTTTGTAGCCAGAATTCAGCAGCAACTCTCAAAATGCACTATAATCAATGGGACTATAGTGGAGGGACTAAAGGGGACTAAATGGTATGATATTGACTACCCCGTCAACTATAATACATTTAACTATCAATATAATTTTCCATTACCAATATCATAGTGCACATAATAGTAAAGTCAATTTAAGTGCATTTAAAGTTCATGCTAACAGAAGTTGCACAGTTTTGGGATAGAAGCACAACTCTGCGTTAATTACACAGCTTTTGAAGATGTGCAGTTGTTCCAAAGCTGTGCCATTTGGCATGGTGCGATCAACAACAACAAAAAAATAAAGTCCTACAAGCTGTGGGAACTTTTCAAGAGGTATTTTTTCTTTCCATCAGTGTTTCCCGAGTGGCCTGGAGAACCATATTTCTACCACATTTGGGAAATTGTCAAATAGCCATTCCATCTCCATTTAACAACAAGAATAAGCAGTATTACTAGTAGCTGTGATCATCAAAGAAGTTTATTTTTTATTAATTAAACTAATATTTCCAAATGCTAATTAATCATGTAAGAAATTACATTTCTTAATATGGGAGGTTTTCATATGTTAATAATCAAATTTAAATACAATAAATAGAATATAAATGGAAAGTTGGTCAGTTCTGTGATTTTTTTTTTGTTCAAAATTTGCTAAGGTCCCTTCGCCTAATGCCATGACTCCTATGCATGCAACCCCCAAGTACTTGACTAACCTGGAAAGTAGCCCCAGGCCCCATGAAGGTTTCCCACACCTCCAAGAGGATTTAACATCTTATAGGTAAAACAGAGATATAAAGATAGCTGGTCTGCATGCAATTATTCCTAGATGGCCTAGATTTTTATTGGAATCAAAAGCTGTGGTAACCAAAACTGAATGACCAAAAGATAACCTTGCAACATATATAGCAAGAAGAGATGAAATGATCCCTGAGGGAGTACAGTGTACATTTTCTAAGTGGCTCCAAGGTTTAAAGGGCTTCTAGTCCAAATGCCTTTAGACATTTTGCCCCCAGGCCCTGGACTTACTTGGTAGCAAGTGGCTAAAAAGGTATCATTAAACATTCCAATTTATTTATTTATTTGATATATATATTCAGCCTTTCTCTCCAATGAGATGCAAATTGGCTTACAATATAGAGATCCTCAGTGAAGTACAAAATGGTGGTTGTGTATTTAATAATAATAATAATAATAATAATAATAATAATAATTTGTTTTGTTTATATACCGCTATTCCAAAGATCATAGCGGTGAACAGCAAGTAAGCTAATTAGCAAGTAAGCTCATTTGCCCCCAACAGTTTGGGTACTCATTTTAGCGACCTCAGAAGGATGCAAGCCTGAGTCGA
Source organism: Sceloporus undulatus (assembly GCF_019175285.1). Lineage (NCBI taxonomy): Eukaryota > Metazoa > Chordata > Lepidosauria > Squamata > Phrynosomatidae > Sceloporus > Sceloporus undulatus. The sequence continues at coordinate 166,795,055 of NC_056524.1, forward strand.
GCTTGGGCCCTTTTGCTGGTCTTGAACTCGCAACCTTGTGGCTTGAGGAAATGGCTGCAGTACAGGCATTTAACCACTGCGCCACCAGTTTTTATTAGTTCCCCCTGATACAGTGAAAGTGGACTAGCCATAAAATGTAAAATAATGGCTTATAGACCTTGTGCAGATATCAGTAGCGAAGGACCTGGGAAGGCAATGAAGCTTCCACATCTTCCCAAGAAGGTCAGGTATCAACGCCAGAGCTGCCACATTGCCTTTATCACTGAGCACCACAGAGTTTCCTTATACACTAGGGACAGGCTGACTAGATGTCCTAACTGCACAGAAGGACAAGATACTGCAAGATATAGGACATTCGAGAAAAATATAGGACATTACCAAATAAAAGCTAAAAGCACTAATATAAATGTAAATGCATGCTTCTTAGTCATGCTCAAAATGGAGGACATTTTGAAATTTCTCCTGGACAAAAGGTTGAAATGTAGGACATGTCCTGGAAAAGGTGGACATCTGGTCACCCTGACTAGGGAAACGGTAAAGGTTTTCCCCTTTGACAAGATTGTCTAGTTGTGTTTGACTGTAGGGGACAGGATGAAATGTTTTGAGAGACACAGGGTAGTATTTTTATAAAGACTTCCAACTTCTCTCTTTAGTACATATAATTTATTGTGTGTTTAGGACAACTTGAGCATTCTTTCCCATGTTTCCCTCCACCATATTCTTTTACACTTCAAAGTTTCTTAACCTCTTGAGAAAGTAGCCCATAATTTTCTTTCTTTCTTTCATTCGCTGGACCTTAAGTTAGTGGCCTGTTGTTTGCAGCCAAAGGGGTCTAACTGAAGTATTTAGCCTTCATTAAAATTTTATCACCTGGCCCTTGGCATCTTTTTGAATTGCCTCAGGGCAGCTGAAAGACTCACACCGCAGAGGCAATCACTTTCCTCTAAGTGCTGGATAAAATTAAAAGATTCATGCTTATTATTAGTAATCGGGGATGCTGTCCATTCTAGTGGCTGAAAACACAACAATATATGCTTGAATGAGAAACAAGTATGCTTCATGAGACGGGCTGCTTCGCTCTATTTAAGTCTCCATCTTCCACCTTCTGACCTTCCTTTCCCTCCCCTTTTCTCTTAAAAGGGTTTGTGACGGCATCAGTTGCAAATTGGAAGAAATTCTGCAGGTAGAGGCTTCCCCATCACAGCACTATTATGCTGGTGAAATTAATCTTTTCGTTGTTTTATTTAAACATAGCCTTTCTAACCAAATAAAAGAAGAAAGGTTCAGAAGGCAGATGCCACCTGTTGATACACCCATTGCATTTGTGCAGCAGCTGCTGGAGACATGGGGAGCTTAATTGCAATCGTGGAAGATCAACAGCTCAAACCTGTCTGGCAGATTAATCCTCTTTATTCACAAGGGGATTTGAGGGAAAGGTGTATAGAAAACCTGAACTTGTGCATCAGGGAGAGAGGGAAAGGGACTGCAGTCTGAAGCAGAGCGCATGGGGAAGAGGAGAGAAATCATTAGATTTTTCCCAAATGTATGAAAGAAAGAAGAGTGATACTCACTGGTGTGTGTGTGTGTGTGTGTAACATATGGCATTGTTGAAAGAAAAGGATTTGCTTATGAGCACTGTTGTTGATTTTATTGTTGTTATGTGCCATTAAGTCAACTCCTATTTATGGCAACGCTATCATAGCTTTTTCTTGGCCAGATTTCTTCAGTAGAGGTTTGCCATTGCATTCCTCTTAAGTCATGTCTGCATTAGCATGGGGCAACCTACAGTATCCTGGCCTCAAAGTTGCCCTGAACCTCCCCCATTACAAAGGTTCTCCATTGTGACATTGGATGGCTATTTGAAATGCATTCTGCTGAGCCACATGGCGCATGCACTGCCACTGCAGGTTGCTTTGCTCTGAGGTCAGAACTAGGTGCTGTGCTTTGATCACATGGCTGGCTGTCTTGTTCTGACCTCAGAATAAGTGACTACAGATAGCGGTAGATGTGCCAGCTGGGTCAGTGTGACATGTTTCAAACAGCCACATGGCATCGCGACAGATGGCTCTGGATTTTCCAGGAAGATCCAAAGCAACTGGAGATTTTAAAAATCTGTGGTAATCTCTGATATACCTCATTCTGGTGCTGAAAAAACCAGATGTCATCCAGTCTGTTCACACCAGAACTAGGGCTTGGGCTGTGCACTGTCTGGTCCCTCTGCCAAGGGGATGGAAAAGGTCATTTTATTTGGCCCATGTAGATAGGGCTTTACACTGATAGAATGTGTCTTGCCCAAGGTCACCCAGTGGGTTTTCATGGCTAAATGGTGATTTGAACCATGGACTCACAGAGTCCTATAAGTCGACCTCATGTATAAGTTGAGGGCAGGTTTTGGGGGCCAAAATTCTAGGTTTTGATATGGTCTGAGGATAGGTCGAGGGTAAAATTTAGGGGCATGTGACAAAAGATCTAAAGGAGGAAGCAAAGGAAAACAATGGCAAAGAACTTTTAAAAATTCCAGCAGGCATAACTGTTTGTGCTCATACTAAAGGCTGGATGGATGAGATTGGGGTCAGTGCTTCCAGGAGAGATTATGCTCTTGCCTTTCACCAGGGGATGGTTCCTTGTTACTATAAGAGTTAAAGTACAGTACAGTGGTACCCCGGGTTACGAAAATAATTCGTTCCGCCGCCACGTTCGTAACCCAAAATGCTTCGTAAGCCGAAAAAGCCATAGGCACTAATGGGGAAAAGCCGCGATTTCGTGCGAAATAGCGCCGAAAAGCACCAAAAATTTTTTCGTAACCCGAAAAAACCTTCGTAACCCGGAACAGTTTTTTCCTATTGATTTTTTTCGTAACCCGGAAATTTCGTAAGGCGGCGCATTCGTATCCCGGGGTACCACTGTATTTGCATTAACCCATGGATATGCTGACCCAGGCTTTTGGGTCAATTTTTTGACCAAAATGTCTATAGACTTATACATGACTATATATAGTAAATTATAGCTCTTCCTTGAAAAATGAAAACAGTTACACTTAGACTCCTGGAGTCCTAGTCCAAAATCAAACCACTGTACCATGCTGGCTCTGCTTCTGAGCATATAGAGAGTGAATTTCCTTCACAGTCATAGGCAGCTCAGCCTCCACACTACTGAAATTAAAAGTTCAGTATTTTGAAGTCCTGGACCAGTAGCATCCCAACGTCTCCATGTTTCTGGTGTGGTGAATTTGTCCCCAGATTTTATTCCAGGCTTTATAGAAGCTATGCACGATGCTGCACCTATTTGAGGAATATGACTCACAACCTCAGGTAGCACTTTTATCATCTGGAATAAAAATTAGATTGAATTCACTACATTTTTGACATGGGAGTCACCAACTGCTGCTGCTTGGCACCATCATTGGCTAAATCCTCCTTTTGTGATCTTTACTGATGAAAGCACAACAACACAACACTTCTTTCATAATCTCTGCAGGCATGAAGATAACATGTAGAACATACAGAGCAGTTGGGTCCATCACAACTCTCATAGTCCTGAAATGTGGTTGGCAAGCAGAGAATCTCTCTGTTCAACCTTAATCATTATTGTGTGTGTGTGTTTGTTCGTGTGTGCACACACATTTCAGTGTCCTAAGAGAAATAGATTGTGACATTTTCCAACTGTATATGTTACAGAATAGAAATTGTAGAATTGCACTCTGATGAGATTAGGTTCTAATAAAAAGATGCAGAAATTAAGTAGATGGTTCTTTTAAGGTAGCCTTAGGCACAATATTACAGCCTGCACCACCAAGATAACGAAAGACTTTGAAATCTTAACTAACTTGAAAGGCTATAAAGGGAGACTACTTGATGCCCAGACATTCATATCTTGTCCATTCTTCTTTTCCAACTGTTATTATCTAAGGGAACACGAAGGCAAGGAAAAATTAGTTGTCAAAGAATGGCTCTTTGGTCCCTTGATATACTAGTGATGGGATTTCTAGCAGAGATGGTGAGAATTATAGCACAAAATCTTGGTGAGGCCTTATTTCTGGAATAGCATGACTAGGTATGAATGCCTATATGGAAGCAGGAAGAATTCAGTTGGCAAAAGCAGGGAAGTAGAACTGGCAAATATGAGATTATTTATAAGCAACTGTGTATGTGTGGCGGTGGAGGTTAAAGATAAGAATCTCTGATGTTATCAGCTTCAGAGTACACCAGTGAACCAGAATTTGTTTTGACTACTTTAAATAATGGTTATGAATAGTAACAGTTACAGATTCTGGCCAACGGTTATAGAGTTCCTAGTAAAATGTGTTTTAGGATTAGAAGTTTGTTGTTCACTTAACCACATTCCTTCCCTCCAAGATTTCACCCATACTGAATGTTTTCCATAGACAAGGTGTCATTTTTGGTAATTGACTCTCTGCATTTCCAAAGTCTGACGTCTCAAGAAAGACGTTGTGTGGGGTTTGCTTAGCTTTGGAGTGTAGATTGTTTTAGCCCAGGAGAGAACCCCAAACAATCTAAAGATACTTGCTCTGTTTGGATTATAGAGTTTAGTAAATCTGTTGCACATTTCTTGTGAAAATATTTGTGATTTACTTAAGATAACCTTTGGCGCATTACAGACCGCCCAAAAGAGTGGTATGCCACCGCCCTTGTTTGCTGCGTGAAGGAGCCGTAGTGGACAAACTGCACAGCTCCTCTGTGCAGCAAAAAGATCCCACAAAAAGTGGGTTCTTCTTGCGGTTTAGTTTTGATGCCACAAGACGCCAATGGCACCCTTGCAACATCAAAACTGCGCCGTGACGTGCGGACGCTAGGCGTCTGTCATGTCAAAATGGCAGCGCCCATCTGTATAGGGCGCCGCCATTTTGATGCCCTCGTCACATGCGAGGGGTGAGGGGCATCTAAAAGCGTCGCCCCTTGCATGTGATGACGGTGCCTCTATGGGCCTGTCTGTAACGCGCCATTGATAGAAATATTCTCCTTTTACCTGTGGACCTGGTCCCAATATTCAGAACACTTCAATAATCATGCACTCAGATAATAAGAGGGTATCATTTGCATGAGTTTATGATTAGGACAGCAAACTTTAATTCATTTAATTGGTAGATTTATCAACTAAAGCTTTAGATGATAATTTGTAAGGGTCACTTTTAATCAAGGATGGCATAATCAGTACTGTTGTGGGATATGGACACATTTGATTAATTCATGTTCTGGTGACATCTTATTTCAATAATTACAATGTGTTATATATAGACCTGCCTTTGAAAAAAAGTCTAGAAATGTCAGCTAATCTAAGACAGAACTGCTACCTCATTAATGGGGACTACATGATAGGGCCAATTGGTGCAAGTACTTTGCCATATGTATGGGACAGTCTGTTTCAGTGTCAAAACTGAAATTCTTGGTTTTAAGGTTCAAAACCATCAATAACATGTACCAGTTCCCACATCGCTCTCCCATCTAAGATCACCATTGGAGCTTTTCATCAAGATGTACATTTGTGAGGCAGCTATGATTCTATTTCCCAAGGTATTGTATGAACTGTTTGATGTGTGTGTGTCTGTGTCTAGATCTTTGAATTGTTTTGTCCCTTCTGGTGGTTTTATCATGTGTCCTAGCTGCTGGTTTTTCCTTGCATTCACCTTGGTTCTGTCACGAGCTATTGCCATTATTTTATAATTTAGACTTCTTGTGGCTGCCATCCTATCAAAGACTTATGATGATGTTAAGTTGGTCATCATGTACGCCATCACAATTCACATTTTGAGATTTTGCAATTGCTATTGTTACTAATTAACAATTAATAATTATTGTTATTAATTGATTTATACCCTGCCTTTCTCCCAACATAGGACTCAAGGTGGCTTACCATATCACTTAATGCAAAATAGCCAAAACAATGTTGTTGTTAACTGCCCTTGAGTTGATCTTGAACCATGGTGACTCTGCTTATGAGACACCTCCAAGACCCTCTGTCCTCCACTGCTCTGTTCAACTCCTGCAAACTCATATTTGTGATCTTTTAAATAGAGATCCATCCATCTTGCATGCATCTTTCCTCTCTTTCTACTTCCCTCTACCTTTCCTAGCATTACTTTCCCCCCATAATTATTCATGCCTTCTCATGATGTGTCCAAAATACGACAACCTGAGTTTTATCATCTTGGCTTCTAGGGAGATTTCTGGCTTGATCTGCTCCTGGACCCATTTGTTTGTCTCTTTGGCTGTCCATAGAATCCTTAGCAGTCTTCTCCAACACCACATTTCGAATGAGTTGATTTTCCTCCTATCCTCCTTCTTAACTGTCCAGCTCTCACATCCATACATGGCAATAGGGAATACAGTGGCTTGTACGATTCTAGGTTTTGTGCTTAGTTGCATATCCTTGCATTTTAGGATGTTCTCTAGTTCCAAATTAGATACCAAATTAGGAGGAATAGCTAACACCCCAGAAGATAAGATTAAAACACAAAAAGTTCTGGGCACCACAATTCAAAAAGTATGTGGAGAAACTGGACTGTGTTCAAAGGAGGGTGACTAAAATGGTGAAGGGTCTGGAAACCATGCCTTATGAGAAATGACTTAGGGAGCTGGGTATGTTTAGCCTGGAGAAGAGAAGGTTATAAGGCGAGATGATAGCCCTGTTTAAATATTTTAAGGACTGTCATATTGAGGAGGGAGCAAGCTTGTTTTATGCTGCTCCAGAAAACAGGACCTGGAACAATGGGTGCAAGCTACAGCAAAAGAGATTCCACCTCAACATTAGGAGGAACTTCCTGATCGTAAGGACTATTCAACAGTGGAACAAACTCCCTCAGATTGTGGTGGAGTCTCCTTCCTTGGAGGTCTTTAAACAGAGGCTGGATGGCCATCGGTCGGGGACGCTTTGATTGAGAGATCCTGCAAGGACTGGATGGCCCTTGTGGTCTCTTCCAACTCTACGATTCTATTATTCTTTTTTTTTCACTAAAGGTGCTCAGTTTATTCCAGCCGCAATCAAACTGTTTAATGCCAAGGTTCGTCCTCAATTGCTATACGGAGCCCAGTTGGGACCATATAGTAACATAAATGTAATTGAACATCTGCAAACTAAGTTCCTTAGGAGAATCTTTCAGGTTGCCCATTGTGTTCCAAACGCTGTTCTTAGAAGAGACGCTGGGACTATTAAAATAGAATCTAGTCTGTGGATTAGTATACTCACCAATTGGCAAAAATTGCATAAAAACTTCTGGAGGTCTGACAAATTTAATTTTCCTGGATTCCTTTAAATCCTCTTGGGAAATTTCCCTTCTTAAGAAATTAAATGAGCTTGGTCTCAATAAAAATGAAATTTTAAAGCTTGACACCAATAGAGCTAAATCTACTATTAAACAAAAAATCCTAGACGCATGGACTCCACTTCCCTTTCAAAATATGTCATGTTCAGTGCTCAAGTTTTGGTCCCCTCCCCAGCTTCATATCTGTTCCATGTTACCCTCCCGAAGTTTAGAAGGGCTCTAACTCAGGCACGTTTCAATGTGTTGCCCACGGCCATGTTGGAAGGTAGATTTAAAAAAACACTTTTTGAAATCCGTTTTTGCCCATGTGGCTCGGGTGCTGTTGAAACCAATGAGCATGTTTTCCTTTATTGTCAGTTCTATAGAGACATTCGTCACCAAGCCCACTACTGAGTAAATCCCCAGGCAAAACTGACTCCTTTTATTTACGCCTCCTATTGGACAACAATGATCCTACAATATCCCATAAGGTGGCTAAATGTTGTTATATTGTTTGGAAACTGCGCCCTCAACTGTCAAATGGTCATTTTATTACCGTGTAGAAAGAACTGTTTGATACTGTACACGTACAGTCTACCATCAGTTTATATTTTAATTTGTTATTGTTATATTGATATGTTGCATGTGTGATTTTGTTCTTATACTGGTCAATGACCAAATAAATTTTTATTACTATTATTACTATTATTCTATGATTCTTTCATAGCTGTCCTTTATTCTTAATCTTCTTCTGATTTCCTGGCTGCAGTCTAGCTTTTGTATCACATATTGTTGCCAAAACAATATGTGGTGCAAAACTAAAAAGCATTAAGTGATTTATCCAGTTAAAACATTACTTGGAAACAACCATTAAAAACACAACAAGTACTTATCATACTTTTAAAACAGTGCACCCATAGCATATCAGTCTACCCCAAACAATTAAATGATGAAGGCCTGCTTAAATAGGAAGAAGGTCTTTGCAGTCTGGCCAAAAGAGAGCAGAACAAATTAGGATTTGACATGGTGGTCATGCTCCTCAGCTGTTTGGTATGCTAGGTGTAACCTAATTATTATAGGGAGAGTGGTGCGGAATCATGCTTCATATAACCTGCAGTTCAGGTTTGGGAAGACAAGGGTACAGTACTTTTGACATGCACCTGGTAATGGGGTGTTCTGCACTAAAAGGATTTTCTGAATTATAGGAATAAATTGGATATTGATCCAGGTTTCATAGAAGAGCAGAGGTAAAGTGAGAGGGGGCAGCTTTACAACTTGGAATCCATATACGTAGATGGTTTGAAATGAGAACATTTTTCTAAGTTGGTATTCAATTTTTGTTTGGATATTTCAAATTTTTTTTATGAATTTGCTTCTTATCCTGCAAGGCGCTCAGAGTGGCATACTTTTGATACCCTATGTGGGGTTTGCTTTGCAGGTAGTAGCTGAGTCTGGACTTCTTTAGCTTTAGAGAGAAGTGTTTAAGAGATGCCTCATTCCCTGAAGCATTTACTTAATTATTTATATAACATGTTTCTATTAGTGTGTCTTGTCTTTAAATGGTTCAGACAACATTAATCATGATGGAGCTCCAAGTGTGGAGCATATTTGCAGGAGTTCCTTATTTAGCCCTTCAAATTCTTCCCTAAACTGGGAAAATCTTTTATCTCCAGTCAGCTGACAGTGGGGATTGGGACTATGGCTGGACTTCTGCATCACCTATTGTGAATATGTAGTGGTTGTGAATATGGAACAATTATGGATTCATAACTCAAGGTTGTTGTTGTTGTTGTTGTTGTTGTGTCCCTTCAAGCCATTTCCAACTTACGGCAGTCCTAAGTTGAACTTTTCACAGGGCAAGGTTTGTTCAGAAGAGGTTTGCCTTTGCCAACTTATGAATCATAGCCTATATTTACATATGAATTGCATGTTTTTATGTGTGTTTTATGAGTGAGAGAAGTAAGCCATGTTTATGTGTGTAATGAAGGTGGGGATGAAGACTGTATACTGGTAGTGGCCCTGACCATTTTGAGTGGCAGTCCCATCCACTGCTGGCATGCAGCCCCTGAGATTTCCAGACTAGAGTCAAGTCAGTTGTTGGCCAAAAACATTCCTCATCTCTACTGTACACACTTAACAGGGCATAAAGCCAATTGAATTCACTGAATGTCACTTTTGAATAGACATGTTCAGTTTGCATTCTAAATTGTCATTGCATTCTCATTAAATTTGGTTGAGGACATATTCAGGCTGGAAAACTAGAAAAAACTATTTTTTAAAATCAAGCTTTTACATAATGTGCTTGGTAACAGCTTTTCTGTCCTACTGTATTCCAGATCTAATCCAACTGCTAAAAAGAAGAAAATCCAATAGGACCACAGTTGTAATTAAATAGTAAGCTGTAGCTTGGAAAGCTGCTTATAAAATGAAATTATTATTGAATAGCGTGATCTATACTTGAGCTTATCCATGATGGATGAGAATGGCACATAGCAATAACCATTGCTCCTGAGCTCATAAATATTGAAGGCTATCGCTTGAAGGTTTATGGGCAAGGAAAGCTTTTACTGCCTCAGACATCCTTCACAGAGTAATTGCAGCAGCTCTTTTTTGGATAGTTGTAGCTATATTATTTTCCTTTTCTGTTATGGCTTCAAATTTCAGCTTTATTTAGGGGATAGTTAGAGTGTGCCATCAATGGAGCAAGCCTTGTCACCATTCTAAATGTCTTCCCAGCACCGTGGCTCCAAAGTCTCCATTTTGTATGAAAATAAAACCAGATACCAATGGTCAAAGCTTGGAAGTAATGCATTATCGGTAATGGCATTACCAGTAGCTAGTTACTGTTAGCAGTAATGAGGCTATAGTGCAATTCCTTTCCTGAAATTACACAACAACTACTTGGCTTATTACTTTGGGGGAGCACCAAGCAGTGTCTTTTAGTCATTTCTCATTATTTGGGGAGGGGAGAGTTAAAAGGGCATAACAGAGAGCAAACAGAAATAAAGACATAGAAAAGGGCACAACAGAACCAAACACAATGGGAAGCCACACAGCACATACATTTAAAAATGAAAAGAAAGTCAAGAATTATGCCAAACATGTTATAGGTATATGGAATGTTAGAAGCATGAATCAAGGGAAACTAGACAAAGTAAGAAGGTTATCGCATGGGGGCAAAACCGTCCCCCGATGTGTTCTAACGAGCACGAGCGCGGGCGCGCACGGAGCGTGATGGGAACCCGATGGGAACCAGAATGCTAGTTTACCGCACAGTGGAGCGCCGCCACTGCCGCCGGCGTTCCCATCGGGTTCCCGATGTGTTCCAGGAGGCGCCATTTCTGGGAACAGTTTCAAAAGCGTTCCCAGAAATGGTGCCTCCTGGAACACATCGGCAACCTGATGGGAACGCCGGTGGCAGCGGCGGCATTCCACCGTGTGGTAAACTAGCGTTCTGGTTCCCATAGGGTTCCCATCATGCTCCGTGCGCGCCCGCGCTCATGCTCGTTAGAACACATCGGGGGATGGTTTTGCCCCCATGCGATAACCTTCTAAAAAAGGAAATAGATGATATAAACATAGCAATACTAGGGGTGAGTAAGCTAAAATGCACAGGAATGAGACATTTTGAGTCAGATAATTGCACAGTGTACTATTCAGGGAATGAAAAAAGGAGAAAAAATGAAGTAGCAATAATAGTGAGGAAGGACATAGCAAAATCAGTCAAAGGATATAATGTAAAGTCAGAGTGAATCTTGTCAATAAAGTTTCAGGGAAAGCATCAACATAATGCGACTGTATGTGCAAACCACAGAGGCAGAGAAAGGAGAAATTGAAAAATTCTGTGATGGAGTCCAGGAGTAACGACAACATGGCAAACCAAGACTGTTTAGTAATCATAGGTGATTGGAATGCCAAAGTAGGAGGAAGCAGAGCAGAATCAAAGTAAGGAGATTTGGGCTTGGTTTAAGAAACAAAGCAGGAGAGCAGCTGATAATGTTTTGTGAGGACAACAGTCTAATAACCGCAAATACCTTCTTCATACAACCAGAAAGGAGACTGTACATATGGACATCACCAGATGGTCAACACAAAAACCAAGTAGACAACCTAGTATGTAACAGAAGATAGAGAAGCTCTATTCTGTGGCAAAAATGAGACCAGGTGCAGAATGAAGAACAGACCATGAATTAATAATTTCCAAAATTAAAGTAAAGCTGAAGAAGAACTCCAAAACAATTAGCATTCCAAAACATGATCTAAAGAAAATCCCTAGAGGACAGAAGTCAGGGACATATTCAAAGAGGAATGCAAAAAGGCATTATTAGTGGTCAAAAAGAAAGAAAAGAAACAATATGTGACAGATTTAATGCTATAAACAGTTAAAGCGCAGTAGTTAAATGCCTGTACTGCAGCCACTCACTCAAAACCAAAAGGTTGCGAGTTCAAGACCAGGAAAAGGGCTCAAGCTTGACTCAGGCTTGCATCCTTCCAAGGTCGCTAAAATGAGTACCCAGATTGTTAAGGGCAAATTAGCTTACAATTGTAAACCGCTTAGACAATGCGTAGGTGGTATGAAGCAGTATACAAATGAAGTTTGTTTGTTGTTTGTTTGTTTAAAGAAAGTTGAGAAGCAAAAAAGGGGGAAAGGGGGGAAAAAGAGAGAGAGAGAAACAGAGTCATTGGACATTCTACTGTCCAATGATTAGTGAGCAGGGATAAAGAAAATTACTACAATACAGAAAAACAGAAGCAGACAACAAAAATAGGAAGAACAAGACATCTTAATTACAATAATTGTAAGCCACTCTGATAGCCTTTAGGGCTGAAGGGCAGGGTATAAATACCATAAATAAATCTTTTCCACAAGATCTGAGAATTTAAAGAGAAATTCAAAGCACGAATAGGGGTATTCTACAATCAGAACACAGCCATGATGAAATAAAGAAAAGATACATATATAATGTATAAAGAACACACATTTTATATAGAGCTATATAAAAAATGTGAAAGGTTGAATGACACATGAGAAAAAGAAACTCACAAAGATGAACCCCAAATTTTGGAAAGTGAAGTGAAAGACAGACTCAAATAACTAGGAACAGATGACATATCAGTAGACGTAGTACAATCCACAGTGACAGAATCAAGCTCAGTTTTAACTAAAATCTGCCAACAAATATGGAAAACAAAGGCTGTCATATTTTGGCCACATCATGAGGAAAAATGAATCATCAGAAAAGGCAATGATGTTAGGAAAGGTAAAAGGCAGTGGAAATAGAGGAAGACCATGCACCAGATGGTTACGCTGTATCAGAGAGGACATGGATGTGGGTCTGCAGGACCTGAGCAGAGAGACTGAGGACAAGGGGTCTTGGGGAGATTTCATGCACAGGGCTGCCATGAGTCGAGGAGGAGGAAACAGTAATTGGCCAGCTCTTCTTAATATAAGAACAAAGAAGACCACCCATCCAACAGTAAAAAAATTTGCTCTCCTTCAATATTGTGATATATCTATCTAACTTTTCAGGAGATCAAGAAGCCTGAGAAAATCAACTGATCATTCTATCCACTATAGGAACCATTTAACAATGCATACTCCATTTTGGGGTGCATCTACTTTAGAAATAAAGCAGTTTGACACTACTTTAAATGTTATAGCTCCATCCTACAGAATCCTGGGATTTGTAGTTTTGTGAGGCACCAGCACTCTTTGGCAGAGAAGGCTAAAGACTTTGTAAAACTATGAATCCCAGGATTCCATTGGATGGAGCTATAACACTTAAAGTGGTGATAGACTGCAATATTACTACCATGTAAATGCACCTTTAATTTCATGGCAGAATCATGAATTAATATTTGTTCATTTGTTCCCACCAGGAAAAAACCCAAAACAAAACATTAATGCCCTAAGAAAATGAATACACTCCAAAGAAATCTATGCTATTGCTTTTTATTCTCCGAAGTCTTTTTGACAGAGGCACAAACAGGAATGTTGCCACAGGGTGACAGTTGCTTTCAGCCATTTCCCAGCAGGAAGACTACTTCCTCTTCAGACTTCACACAGCATTTTAGATGTGTTTGTTTTTGTGTACTAACTGCCCTGTAGAGTTAGAACCAAGCTCTCTACGTGCAGGATGTAGGTATTGCAGGAGTGACATGAGCACAGGTTCCCAGTTAAAACAGTTTTCATCCATCAGTTCTGGCAGGTACTAAGAGCAGACATTTCAGTGCTGTTGGGGAATCTTCTTTGATCATCCAAGCCATGTGTTATAAGGAAGGAGCCTCCTGCCAACCTTTGAAGCATGTTCTTTCTTTCATATTGTCTTGCAGTTGGGCAAGTCCATCGAATGAATACCTGACAAAGCGCCAAATTAAATATGGCACGGGGGATCTATAAAAGGACTGCCCATATTTCCTAAAATGTGATGGCAACCAGACAGGTGCAGGAGAGGCAGGTGGAATCAGAGTGTGACTGCAGTGCTGGAAGAGAAATATTTTAGCCCCCCCCCCCCTTTATTCTGTTTCCCCATTTTAAATCTCCCTGTAGCTTTTCGCTTAGGCTGAGCTGAAAATATTCAGCTCAGAATAGGGTGGACAAAATGCAATGACAGCTAGTGGCTTCCAACCACAACTACAAGATAAGCCTAAAATGTTCATAGAATATTGCTCCCCCCACCCCATACATTAAATACTCCCCTGTGCTGCTTTTAAAAGGTAGGTTTTCTATGGTAAGGCAATCAAGTTAAGTTTAGACCAAAGGTCTCTGCATACAGCTACAGTACATACATACAAAACACATACATACCAATTCAATAAGGTTTTCTATGGGAAAGTTAATCCTTGCCACATAGAAAAACATACAGACACCATAGTGATAGCTTGATGGCCTCTCCCCTTCCTTCCATCAGGTAAATAGCAGCTTCAAGGGTAATGAATCAGCTCACCTATAGGCATTGGAGTCGCCTTGATTTCATTTTACTTTCTACTTGTGGACATTATTGATTTGGGTTTTTTAACCACAGGATATCCTGATCATGCTTTTTGTGTCATATTGAGTTATTCTGTAAAGGCTGGCTCATACAATCATGTTCATTACTCATTCTCTGTCCCGCCTCCAGAGTGTAAATGGATTATTGCTTGTTTGAAAATGTCAACAGAAATGTGCTCTGGCTAAGATGGCTGATTGTTAGGGGAACAATTTATGTGCTGCTCCTATCTTTACAGTATTTATTATTATTTTTGAGTGTATAAAGATGCAGAAAGATTCCACAAAATGTCTTTTGGATAACCCCCCAGGCTGGGAAACTGTCTGGTGGAGGCGTGCACCCTGGAAATTACAACACACCCCACTGAGCCTGTAAAACAGAACATGATGAGGCAGACCTGGTTGTTGGTTTATGATTAATATGTTAATCACCTCCCCCCTCCCCCCAAAAATAGATTTCGTAATGTTACCAGAAATGTTTTTGATTTGCGTTATAGATTTAAAAAAATGGATGGTAAACATGGGTCACTTTTTCATTATATGACAATAGCACCAAGAATATTGTTTGTGCAAACTTTGAAATGGATTGAAGCAGTGCTGGTGGGAAAATTGGTTGTTAAGATTACTATGCGACCCCAAATGGCCAATTTAACATGGGTTCAAAAAGATAAGCCAATCAAAATCTTTTTGAAAAATTGGAAACTGTTTACGGACTTTTTGAATAATAAAAAATCTAGCAATGTAATTATCTGTGGCTATGGTTATTATCTCATGCTTCCCATAGTCCATATTCCTATTATATGTGTTATGCTGCTCTGGACAGGTTTTGGGTTTTTGAGCGGAACTCCTCCTTGCCTCATCATCTTTGGGGGTTTTACGTCTTTGGCTCCTTTAACAAGTATGATTTCCTCTGTTTTTCTGTCTCTGTGTTTGTTCCCTTTCTTGCCTGTGTCTCACTTGGAATATCTCATCATAGGGTTTTCTAGGTGAGGGGGTTACACAAGGAGGGTCACCTTTACCTCCCTGTGCACAGTACTAAAGAAGTGCTAGCCATTATGTCACTGTTGTTCTCTCAACATCAGTGCTACCCAACATTATTGCTGCCGCCTAGTAGCTGTTTGCCTCTCTGTGTAATCCCTCCCCCCTTGTTTAATTTTTTCTCTCCCCCTTTCCTCCTCCCATCTGTTACCCTTCCCTTCTCATGTGCTCCCTCCCTCCTTCATATACAGTGGGCCCATGGTATCCATTGAGGATTGGTACCAGAACCCCCCCCCCCAACGTGGATACCAAAATCTGTGGATGCTCATCCCATTAAACACCATGACATAGTAAAATGGTGTCGCCTATATAAAATAGCAAAATCAATGTATGCTTTTTGGAATTTATATATTTTTTAAAAAAATTTCAAGCTGTGGATACTTTAATTCATGGTCACACTGCCATTAGGGACAGTGGGAAAAACCTCCGTTGTTCCCAATGGCAGTGTGTGCACATGGCTGTGCCACCATTATGGACAGCCATTGTTGTCCCCAGTGGCGGTGTGTGCATGTGGCTGTGCTGCCAGTAGGGAGAAGGGGACCTGACCTGAAGTCTCATTGTCTCTAATGGTGGCATGGCCACATGCATGCACCAACTTTGGGGACAACAGAGGCTCCCTTGAGGTCCCGTTGGCCCTAATGACGGTGCACCTGCATGCATGTGCTGCCATTGGGGACAATGGGATTTGAAGTCCCATGGATTGTGTTATCTGGAACGAAGGGTTTGGAATGGATACTGAGGTCCCATTGTATATGCATAGCTTCAACCATTTATTTGCAGTCTAGACTTTAAAACTGGTTTTGAGAACATATAATCTTAGTTATAGAATCCAGTAGATTAAGAGTGTGCTCAGTGGAAGCAGCCATCAGTGGGCAGAATCAGAATATGCATTAGATAAAGGCTTTAAAAAAACAGTGCAGACATTAGCAACTCCTGGCAAAATGCTATTAGTGGACATTGATGCTCCAGTTATGCTGGTAATGAGAAACTCTATTTTAATGAAAACTTTAGAAACATCTAGTTATTATTTCTTTTCAGATTCAATTCTTGTTGAATGTGTTGTTCTCATTCTTGAATACAGTGTATAGATTGGTGTACTTCTTGTTGTTGTTTTTAAAGGGAAAAAAAAACCTGAAACAGAATGAGGCAAAAATGAGGGTTTATAAGAAACATAAAGAGGTTCATTCTTCATTGTGAGTCTCCCAGGAGAGCTCTCATGCAAATAATGTGTAAAATTATGTCAGTAAGCTGCTAGGAAATTCAGGTGCTGTGAATGTAAAAGCAAAGGGAGCATCAGAAATTTAAAGCACCAGGTAGCCATAATCAGCTGACTCGACTGTAATCCCTTGAGAAGCCTGACGTTCTGTGAAGAATGTTGTTCAGATGCAAGTCTCTGCTATCCCTCCTGAGGGCAAGCAATTGTAGAGCTCTTTGAGTAGAGACTTAAAATAGTTTTTCTATACTGATGTTTGGCTAGCACTGACTAAACTTTGAGAGAGGTATTTGGATATAACAGTGCAATGACCATAGAAGGGCTTGAGCATGTATTTAAAGCCAGAAAAGGAGTACAAAGAAAAATGGTTGCCTTTAAACCCTGAAAGCACATCCCTCCACTATCTTTCTCCTCCTGAATTAACATTGTGAACATTTTCACTAGAATTCAGTTATCTCTTTATCAGCCTAGATGACTTGACTTCTTCACAGTTTTCCCAAAACGAGGATAAATGTTGTTTCCTAATGGCCTGATGAAGTAGAAAATGAGTAGACATTTTTCTTGACAGTTCATGCATCAGTCTTGCTGTCTACAAAGGATACAGGTCTAGGTGGTCTAAGGAGACACAGTGGCTTACTGGTTAAGACGCTAATTCTGACATAAGGTTGGAAGGTTTGCAGTTCGAGGCCCAAGTGAAGAGGTGAGCTCCTGTCACTAGTCCCAGCTTCTGCCAGCCTAGCAGTTTGAAAGCATGCAAATGCAAGTAGATAAATAGGGACCACTTCAGTGGGCAGGTAACAGTGTTTGGTGCAGTCATGCTGGCCAATCGGCTTAGTAACGGAGATGAACACTGCCCCCTACAGTCGCTTATGACTAGACATTCATGTCAAAGGGAAACCTTTACCTTTTTACTAGGTGGTCAAAGCAGAAGGAGATATTTTTCAGTCCTCCCAGCAGGCCACACCATTCAATTTTTACCCATAGCTCGCTCAGAATTTGAAACTGGGAGTCACTTCTAGTTGTGACTTCCCAGTTCCTTGTGCTGATCTGAGGCTTGAGAAGAAGGGCTGAGCAGGAGGTTTGATCTACTGCTGACCATTGAGGTATTTTTGTCATTTGGGGGCCATTTTTCACTTGATTCTTTGGCAGGGAGCTGCAAGGGCTTGAAGATGAAGAGCACTGGGAAGTACAAAATATGGTTGGCATTGCAATTTCCCCACTTTTCCAAAATGTTGGCATATTCTAGCTTCCTAAATCCAGGCAGGTCCACCAGACCTTTGAAACATTGCTATTTTGGATTTCATCTCCGAGAATATTGTGAACAACATAGCCCTCCTACAAGCATATGGGGTGCACAGAAAAGGCAAAGTACTTTGGTGAGTGGATGGAGGAAGGAAGGGAGAGAGGGAGATCTCTTATATGCTAGATTTCTGAGAGAGAGAAAATGATATCTTTCACATTAGCACTCTCATCCAAAAAATGCTTCCTTAGAAGTATCTCCTATTAATATTAATAGAGTTAAATTTCAAGTTAGGGCTACAGCCTTATTTTATTTTCTGGGTCATTAATCAATTGCAGCTCTTACTAGGAAGTGTCTTCCTTTCCAACTGATCATAGTGGGGCCTACTGGTTTGAGGGAGGGTGAATCATGTCTTGTTCTGGTGCTACCTGTACCTGATAATGTCCCTGGTACATCCAGAGTTCTTCTGGCTTTCAGTCAGTTAGACTTAATAGTGTTAACCTATTTCTTAAAATATCTTTAAATTCTACAAGGATGTTCTTCAGGTTGTATTTTGGAACAATTGTTGTTTTAGTGTTCTTCTTAACTTTAATCTAATTTTTGATATTAGCAGTTCATGGTCTGTGACACAATCTGTTCCTCATCTTGTTTTTGCAGAGTGAATGGAGCTCCTCCATATTAGGCTTTCAATTATGTAAACTATTTGATCTCTGTATTGATCATCAGGTGACGTTCATGTATAAAGTCACCTTTTGGGTGCTTGAAGAATGTGTTTGAGTCCAACAAACTGTTGTCCTTGCAAAATTCAATCAGTAATTTTTCTACGTCATTTCTTGATCCTAGGTCAATTTTTCTTACAATCTCAGATTTCCTACTTTCACAAACCTATCTCCTGTGATTAAGAAAGAGTCTTGTTTTAGTGTGTTACCAGTTTTCTCCTAGACTCCAATGTATAATATTTAAATTTCTTCTTCTTCTTCCTATCTAGTTGGAGCACAAATCTATGGATTATATCTAGAGATAGCTGTGTTGGCCATATAGCAAATCCAATAACATCCAGACAATAATAACTTTTTTGGGCCAACGAATAGTCACAGTGGCTTCTTCATCAGGCAAACAGGAGAAAAAAATTGAAGATATTAGTCATAGGCCTAATGAAAATTGGCCATGCAAATCCAATACAGAAAATACAAAACAGAAAATGCAGGCCCATGGCTAAAATCTCCTGTTTGCCTGATGAAGAAGCCAGTGTTACTTTGAAAGCTTGCAACATGTAAATGTGTATTTTGGTTGTTCCAATAAAGGTATCATTGGCAGTTTACAGACCGCCCCTTTGGGGTGGCCTGTACCCGTCCCTTTCCCCGACGGATCGGGGCCTCAGCTGCCACAGCGGCAGCCCTGAGGCCTCCATCCGCCGCTTTTTCAGACCACGGGGAAGCGGCAACAGCGGCGGGGAAAAGGAGAAAGGGGTCACTCGGCCCCTTTCTCCTTTGTGTCGCTGGCGCAGCCGTGTAAAGGCTGTGCCAGTGACACAAACCCAGGAAGGAGCTCCAAAATGGAGCTCCTTCTGGTGCTGTGGAAAGGGCGCCACAGGCACCCTTCCACGGTGCCAGGACGTCATGTCTGCGCTGCTCCATTTGGAGGTGGCACGGCCGTGATGTCGTAATGGTGGTGCCCATGTGGACAAGGCGCCGCCATTTTGTACGTACTCTGTATGTACTAGGGATGGGGGCATCTGAAAGAGATGCCCCCAGGCAACCTTAGTACGTACAGAGTACGTACAAAACGGCCCATTTGTAAAGGGCCATTGTTTGAATGTTATTGGGTTTGCTATATGGCCAACACAGCTACCTCTAGATGTTTTTTGGATTTCAAGATACCACATTTTAGTCATCACAGGGGAATCTTAAACAGAGAGCCAGTGCACTGCAACCTTGCCATCTGAGGCTTTTGCCTCCAACAAAGGTAAAGCAATTTTTTCTAATATTGGGACTGATTGGCATGCTTTACCTTTACCCATCCTCAAGTTTTCCTGAGGCAAAACATGAAGACTTATTGAGAAATTCAGTGTTCTCTACCTACATAGGAGACTGTGACATCACAAAGGAAGGAGACATGCTGGATTCCAAGGAAATATCTTCTTTGAATTGCAAATGGACATTAAATTTCCTTCACTTTGAAAATCTACCAGTGACTACATGGTCAAAGGGGGAGGTGGCAGCCATCAGATAGGCCTTCCTACCATCTGAACTAAGACCAGAAACATGGAGACTTATGACTAACATCTTCATCCCCCCCTCCTGTTTACCTGATGAAGAAGCCCGTGTGACTTCAAAAGCTGACAAAATGTAATTGTTGTTGGCCCAATAAAGGTACTATGGATTGTGGTTATACTCATAGGTTTTTCCATGAAGTCTTATTGATATGATTCAGTCAGCCTTTGCATTACATCCCTTGACTGCTATTTCTACATCTCTTCTTATTATTAATGCTAATAATGGCATCCCAGTTCTTTTTAGCTTTTCATTTCCTGAGCAAAACGCTGTATATTTACCTGATTCAAAATGTTGCATTCCTGTTCACTTTAGTTTGCTCATCCCATGTAGCCACAGTGCTACTCATAGTTGTTGGCTGCTGTACTCCAGTAGCTTGCTGAGTGGTGTATGACCTAGGAGTCTCAACTTCTGGCACTTTCTCTTTTTTCATTTTGGATTGTCTCATCATAGGATTTTCATGGTGAAAGACATTCAGAAGGGGTTTACCATGCCTCCTTCTGTGCAGTACTAACAAGTGTTAGATATGGTGCCACCACTGATGTCTCTGAGAGATCCTCCACCAGTATCACCTGACACTACTGCTGCTGCTCAATGCAAGTTAGAGGCAATTTTCTGGGTTTGCTTGGACAAAAGAAGCCTGATAGTCACATTTCATGATCCAGGCTAGTTCTGCAGCTGCTTGCCAAGATTGTCCAATCCAGCTCACACCCTGCAGGCACATATCTTGTCCTAAAGCAAAACAAAACAACCTTTCTGGATAATTTCAACATATTTCTTTCATTCACACTTATTTTTTTTTCATGAATATAAAATTAAATCACAGCTCACAGTCCAGAGACCATCTTTACATTCTAATAAATTCACACCCAATTTAATCCCAGCATGTTCTTAGGGCATCTTTGAAAGAAATAAGGAATTTGTCACTTGTTCTTTCTTGCTTTAAGACAAAATATATTGCTTTTTTGTTATCCTTTGTCAGGAAAATACCATAGGCAGTGATGTCTGTGTGTGCGTGTTCATTTCACACAGTATTTCTTAGCCTTACATGAAATAATAGTGGGGGGGGGGGGGGGGGGAGATAGAATCTGGAAGATTGTATTTCCCAAAGAAAACAGTAAAATTTACACATGTGCAAACGCACGCACGCATGCATACACACATCTGTAAACTGATTGGTCTATAATTAATCTCTCTACTATCTCCATCAATAAGAATGTATCAGAAATTATAGAAGTATGGCTCAAGCCATTGCATTTAACAGTTGTGTTAGCAGTCCCCCAATAAATTGATATTTTTGAGATGCTAAAGCTCTGTTAGAAAAATGTTCATGAAGCTGAAACTTGTTGCACATGTACTATATATCTTGGCACAGCAGATGTTTTCTATTAATTTTAAATGAGGAAAATAGCCATTCGTACCTTTTAAATTTATAGCGTAGACAGGAAAGAACAGGTTAATTGTCTTAAGTTCCTTTGGGAATACCCAGTGTAATTAAAAACAAACAAATAAAACTCCAGAGTATTATCTGTTGGCAAACTTACCCTTTTCTAGACTTTTTAAAAAAGATCTCTTACTAAGTGCTTATTTATAGGAGGCAAAAACTTTAATATCCAGCTACCAGCTGTGCTCACTGTACTGTGTCTAAAAGCTGTTAATCAGTTTCATTGGCTACTGTCCCATATTATCAAATATTCATAGGATGACGTTTCCCCACCCATAGATTAGATTCTGGTTTTCCTCCTCTTTGTACTTCAGCATCAGTTTTTAGTTTTTTCTGCTAAGGGTCCAATTTGGTTTTGATATGCACTGAGGAGTTAAAGGGTCATTGATTATACAAGAGTCAATGTAATGTTTCATTCCAAGAGGAAATGGATTGGGTTCATTAGGTGTGCAACGCATGTAGGTAATGAACATAATAGATTGAATCATTCTGAATCACAAACCTGATCAAATAGGAGGGAATATACAGATGCAGTGCTCTGGCCATAAGTCCTTAAGGGCTTTAATGGTCCACAGCAACACTCTGAACTGGGCCTAGAAATAGATCTGAAGCAACTGTAGCTAATGGAGCACAGACACTGCAAGGTCATCAACTAGTCTCAGTGATCAACCTAAGTGTATTTATTTTGGATTAATTCAAATATAGATGCATGAAATTGTCAGCTACGCTTTTATTAATTGATTAAGGCAACTGTACCTCTGTGTCATCTGGATTGATTTACATTTTGTTGGCCTTTATTCTGACTATTACACTGTTCAGACACTGATTGAATACATCACCTGGATTAGACAAAACTTTGAGACAGAAGATGTCACCTGTGCATTGATGACACTTCAGCCCACATCTCCAGCTAACCCCCTAAATGGTTTCATGCACAGGGAACAAACATGAATGCTGAAGAAGCCAAGACATTATTTCAGTAGAAAAAAATGGCAATCCACTATCACAATCTTTTGGAAGCAGTTGCACAGGTAGGAACCATAGTGCTTATAACTTCTAACAATGCTGAGTAAAAAGACACTGAGACTGCATCCACACTGCAGTCCAGTCTGACACCACTTTAATTGCCATGGCTCAATACAATGGAATCCTGGGAATTATAGTTTGGTGAAACTCTTAGACTCTTCTGTCAGAGAGGAGTTTTGGTGCCACTACAGATCCCAGAATATTATAGCCTTGAGCTTGAGATAAAGTGGTGTCAAACTGGATTATTTCTGCAGTGTGAATGCAGTCTGAAAGATCCAAGAGAACTAACAGTCATGCTCCCCATCTCCTTACATCTAGAGATGTAAATCTTTGACTATTTCATTCGTATGCCTAGTAACCACCCCACCATCACTAAAAGTTACAAGGAACTGTAATAGAGTGTGGTATATACTAACCAACTATTGGTCACATGGAATAAGTAGTGATGTCAGATCTTTCTCTCTGAATCAGGAATGCTAGTAAAAGTGATCCCTGCTCCAGCCTTCTTTCCCCACTTCTCTTGACAACAGTGGTTTCAATCTTGCCAGAACATTTACAGGAACTTATTAGATATATCCATATATCTTATTACTTTGCATTTCCATGGAGCCTATATTGTATACTGAGACACTGTATCTGTGCAATATATTTTTTGTGAGAAGGTGACACTGACAGTACCCTTTTAGAGAAGATCATGGGATCAGAACAGTAGGAAAAATTTTCCCATACGTGCTGAAGAGACAATGCTTTGCATTCATGCAAACACGAGGAATGCTTGTCTTTCGGATTAAATGGGAGAATTTCCTACTAGTTAGACATGAATTGCAAAGTTAATCTGGCTCTTCCCATCTGATGAAGAAAACAAGTTAACTATTAGAAATACACAAGATGATTAGTTAACCATACTGACATGCTGTAGTTTTTCTACCTGTTTGTTTTCTGCCTATAAAAGAAAGAGACTTGTATGGTTCCAGGGTCAATTGAATTGGCCAGGTGTCAATTAAATTGTCCATACAAGATGGCTGGCTTTGTCTGATTTCTTTACACAGAGCAGCCACACTAGCAACAATCAGGTTTTAACCCATTCTCAGAGATGATAGAGAAGGCATGCTATTTTACCCTCTCTAAATAGGGTTGAGAATTTTTTTAAAAAATTGAAATATGGTTAAAAAAATGTTACTTAAGTGTCCAGAAATCCTGAAGAGGAAAAAACCAACCTGGACTGATGATATTTTTATTTGCAGTTTGGGACTTATTCTATGCAAAATTCACACATGGTAGTTCTGCACAGAAAAACAGCATTTTCTACTGAGGAAATGCTGTTTTCTGCCCCCAGAATGTAAATTTTGTGCAAAACAAGCCACACATTGAAGATTTTAGCAATTTTCTTCTTCTAACAGCAAGAAGAAACTTCTTAAAATTGTGTGTTGCTTCCTTCAAGGAGAAAATTAGTGAAAAATTGCATTCTAGTTAGTTTTATGGAGTCTATTGAGACAAACCTGATACCAACAACATTAATAGGTGTAAGATTAGGAAGATTATGCTTTCCTTCAACTGTGCTTTCTTCCAGGAAACCTCAATCTAACTGAACAGTCTTGTCAATTCAGTCTCTTTTCTTTAAGGTAATGCAATCTGTATGGTGGCCATTTGCAGATTACATATATTGTATTGTTAGAAAACCCAGAAGCCAGCAGCCTCATGTTTCTTGATATAGCCCAGTGTTTGTTTAATGTAAGGCTATATAGAACAGCATGACATCCAATATTTGTCAGATGAAAAGGAAAAAGAAAAACCTCATCACATCAGACTCCCAAGCAAACAGTGAGGAGTCTGGCTGACATTCTCATATTTTTGGAAAACTTAATAAGAACAATTCATTGGATTCCATCCTTCTGGGAGCACCATAAACTGCATTGTCTTTGTTATGAGGGGGGGGGGGTGAACCCCCCAAATATATGACCAAAAATGGGCTCCAATAGTGCACATAATAATTCTTAATATGTACTGGATGAGTGGAGGCACTGCATTAGTATGAACATGACCAGCTATTCCCAACCAACATCTTAGTATAGTGCCACTTTACAAATTTATTTCATTTTAAATAATTTCATACAATTACTAGATGTATTGGCTGAGATCCTTCATAAGAGGCTATGATGTGTAACTTCACAACTGTGGAGCTACAGTACTGACATTACAAGCTGTGAATTGCAATGAGGCAGATCTTGGAGTCACACAAGATGTGCTGTTCCATAGTGGGGCATGTTCTACATCAAGACACATTGTGCATTGGGATTATTGTGCATTGGGGCATGCTGTACATCAGGCCATTGTCCAACAGCCATGTTGTTGACTTTGTGCAAAGGTCCTCGTGGTGTAGCTACAGAGCATTCCAGATGTGCAAAAAGTACGTACTAGGTACGTACTAGAGTTAGGAAAGGCGATGTGCATAAGGTATATATGAAGCATAAATAAATTTCATGTTTAAACTTGGGCCCATATCCAAGATTTCTCATTATATATATATGCAAATAGTCCAGAATCCAAAAAACTCTGAAATCCAAAACACTACTGTGTCCCAAGTATTTTGGATAAGGGCAACGTAACCCGTAGTTACAAATTCAAGGCATGTGATAAGCTGGTACACATGCTGAGGCAATATATAACCATAGTAATTAAAGTAAGAACTAAAGAATAGATGTGGTGGGAGGATATGGAGATGATTAATCAGTAACCAGAACCTCGCCAGCCTGTTTACTTGGGAAGCATAAAGTCCCCACTGAGTGCTACTTATTATAAAGGCCCCTCCATTAATCTTGCAATCTATGTTCAGATACTTAAACCTCACCTTATTGCCCTGGAACTTTCCCATAAAACAGCATGGACAAATTTGCACAAAGTATGGACAGATGTGCACCCTCTCCTAAATTCTCTGCCAAGGGGGATTTATTTAGACACCTTCTTCTGTCTGTGCCAAAGGCTCTTCAGCTTCTCTTGCCACTAATCAAAATGAGCAGCTGCTGCTTTTATAGCTAATCTAATATATCAAATATGGCTTTACTGGCAGAAAGCTGACTGGATTAGGAATAACGTTATCTGTCATCTCCTCAAATTACTGTAATGGTGACTGTGTGATAAGTTTGGGAAACAGTACTTATCTAAAGGCTTATATACTCCTTAAAAAAACATGATGGTAGGCTGTTTGGATGGTGGGGGTTGTATGTGTGTAATAAAGAACTCAGATGCTTGGCTTGTAACATGGAATAAGGATTTCAGGATGTGAAATGCCCCAGTGTTCAAAGCTAGTCATACTATTTCAGTATACCTCTTTTCTCAGTCACTCTATGTCTCATAGAAGCCATGCAGCCACACTGAAAGGGGACGTGGTACCAACAGGAGATGATGCATTTATTCAACACTCTTTCTAGTGTTCTTTCCTCTTTGGAGGAAGTGTTTTATCAATGCTTAGTGTTCTTGGGTTATGTGATAATTCTAGTAGTGTCTCATCTCCTTCTCCCTCTCTTCCACAGCTTTGGAAGTCAAAAAGTGATTTGAAACAAGTATAAACAAAGTGAGATGTACGAAGATTTCAACTGAGACAGAATGGTGCTTTGATGATGGTGGGACTAGAAAACTAGGAAAGACAGAGAAAGAAAGAGAGAGCACAGTTCAGGTCAGTATGTTAAAAGTTGAACAAAGCCCTGACATAACATAGGACTTTATCGCACAGAGAAAATCAGGGGTTTAAAATGTGAAAATCATGTGAAAATTGCATAATTACGACTAACATTTTCACACAATGTCGTAATTAAAGTGCCATTATCCTGGGAATAAACAGGCAAAAGACAGCAACAAATCATTCACAGGAAAATCCCGTGAATGATTTGTTGCTGTTGGTTGTCTGTTTATTCCCGGGATAATGGTTCTTTAATGGTGATGTGTGTGAAAATGTTAACCTGGTTGCTTGATTTTTATACGATTTTAGCTGTTTAAACCTCCAATTTTTCCTGTGTGATTAAGTCCTTAGAAAGAGTCACAATACTGCAGGTTTCTGGCCTTATGACACATCATTTATGACATGGTAATGATCTCATATTACATAAGGTATCCAGGAGTTGACTTTGAGTTTCTCTGATAGGTATCTTAGGGGCTGTACAGACTGGCTTGAATGCTGGTGTGGGGGCATGGCATTTGGATGCTTACGTCCTGATGCCACCCCCATGACGGCATCATGCCACCTGCCCAACTGCACAGCGAGTAGCATCAAGGGGGTCCTTTGGCATGGCTTTTATAAGATGTATGCTGAAAGGGGTGCTGAAAAGTGCCTCCATGGCAGCAACAACGCCTTTTTGTCGGCTCTAAAAGAAGCAGCATTTTGTCATTTCTTTTAGAACTAGCATAGTGCTGGATTGGGGCTGCAGCATGTGGTTGCCATGGCCCCGATCTGGTACTCAAAGCGGTGGTGGCAAGCCACTCCTTTGGGGCCATGTGTTTTGCCCCTTAGTTTATCTTAGCAGTCCAATCTCTTCTAGTGGCATGCACACCAAGAAATACTTTCTTCTGAATTGTTGATTAGCATCCTGTATTTGCTTTAGAGTTATTCATAAAGGACCTGCAGTTATGACTGAGCAGTGAGGTGGTCAAATGTGCTGACCACACCAAATTATTTTGTTGTGTGTCTTCAAATAATTTCCAACTCATGCTGACCCTCAGGCAAATCTTTTGTGGGGTTTTCTTGACAATATTTGTTGAGTTTGCCTTTGCTTTCCTCTGAGAGAAAGTTACTCATTCAAGTTAGCCAATGGGTTTCCATGGTCTTCTGGAGTCCAGCCCTCAAACTACTACACCACGTTTGCTCTCACCCAATTATTTAGGGTAGTTAAAACATAAATAAAATCAGATTGCAAAGAGTTCTTAAAGAATATCTCCAAACTGATAGAACAAGCATTACAACGGCAAATGAAATTCACTGTAAGCAATGTAAAGTAATGTGTATTGGGGCAACCCCACCCTACACACCAAAATGTAGTTTTACATATAACCTGATGACATCTGAACTTCCAATAACTGACCAAGTATGGAATCTTCCATAGACTTTTCCATGATAATATTGAAACAATGGCTCTGATGAAACAGGCTAAAACTATGCTGGGCATAATTAGAAAAGGGGACCGAAGGTAAAACTATAACTTCTATTATATCTCTGTTATGTGACCACATTTGTGGAGAAAGTGGCTACAGAAAAGTTTTTCTCTTTCTCCATCTAAAGCTTCCACAAATGTTTTAGAATCTTCTGTGTTCTACAGAAGTTAAATGGTGGAAGAGTCAGGACAGATTAAAGAAATTACTTTTTCACACAGTACACAGTTAAATTTTGGCATTTACTGCCTACAAGGAGTAGTGACACTTGCCAACTCAGCTTTGAAAGGGACTGGATAAATTTAGAGGATGTGATTATCAGTGACTACTGGTCAGGAGTTATATATCGTACCATATAATCTCCAGTATCAGAGATAGTATTCCTCTGTGTATTGGTTGCTGGGAAGCATGGGATAGTGCTGTTACACTCATTGCTGGGATAGTGCTGTTACACTCATGTCTCATTTTGTGTGTTTCCCATAGGCAACTGGATGACTACTATGTGAACAGAATGCTGACAGATAAGCCATTGATCTAATGCAGCATGGCTCTTCTTAAATTTATGTATTTCAGCATCCATCCTTCTTATACTTCTTTTTATTCCAAAATTTCATTCATTCAAAATTGCTGTTACCACAAAAGAATCTGGAAATCTTTCCAATTTCCCCTTTGACAGTATCACTCTAACAGAAGAATAACCATGGGAACATCTGAAGATCATGGATTCTGTCAGGCTCAAAGGTCAGATTTGATAATGTTTGTCAATGATTCTGTGTCTTTCTCTCTTTCTTGCTGAAATTCTCTCTTCTGTTTAATAGTACTGGAGAAGAGAGTTTGAAAAACTCTTCCCAAGCCTGATGGAAAAGGGAGAACAGTTCATTATAAAAATCTACACTGCTGAAGTAGCGACATCTGCCAGTGTAGAGTGCTGTATTATCCATGATTACACATCTGACCCTCAGGAACCAGAAAATTAATAGTGCTGGTGAAGCTGATTCTGTGTTACCATTCTAAATTGTATCAAAACAAATAACATCCAATATGGTGTGCAAGTTGCCTTGGCTGACTGCAGCTCTTTAATTATACCAAGGTTGCTTGCGGACTTTATTTCTGGGGGTCCCAAGACCATTCAGTTTAGCAAATAATCTATCACCAGCATGCTCTAGTTAGCTCTGATTTGTTGTTATTTGAACGATCCAGGAAGAAGAAGTCCAGGCATAGATTGGCTTTCATTATAAGAGAAAAGGTACACTGGTGCCAAGGTACTCTTGGCACAAAAAAGGATATCATCTAGAAAGGTCATTAGCAGCCTGCATGTCAGATTCAAAACAATCCTACACTCTTTCAGCTGTAGACTGCTGCCTTGCACTCAAGCTTGTCATTGGTGTAAGACTTCCCCCTATGTCTTTGGATTCTTTTCTTTGTAGTCCTACTAATTTCTAGTTGCTGATTTATGTTGCTATTAACCCTATGAATAGGAATCCCACAGTGATGACATTTTTATATTCTGTGTAATTGAATGAAAATGGAGGTTTTCTCATGTTTCACTGAGACTTCATATTTGTGCTGTTCACACTCCATATAGGAATCCTAATTTGAAATGGTGTTTTATGTGCTGGATGACATCCAGAAACATTCAGAGGTAATCACAAGCTTTGATATGATGACGCTGGAGTGGATTCAAAGGAGTTAGCAAAGGCAGTCACAGGACTAATGGAGTGATTCTTGGAGAGGGAGGCTATAGGAAGTGGGTACATATAGCTCAGAAATTAAGAAGCAGGAGAAATACTGTGGCAATTTTTCACTAGTTAAAAATCTCAGAAAAGAGAGTTCAAACATGTATTTGCCCAATTATCATAGAACAGAATGAGCAATTGACAGGGATGGGGTGGACATTGCAGGATCTTGAGCAGAATGCATTTCCCAATGCCATACTCCAATCTCCAGAATTAAAGAAATGAAATAAAATAAAATAAAAGCTGTAAATAACTTTAGTACATTTTTGAACCCCAGGGCTTTTTTGGGTCCTGGACAGACATTTACCCAGTTTACTTCCTTGTTCAATGAAGGGCTTTCCTTCACCTAAATCAGCTCAGGGGGACCAAAATGTACCAAAATGGGGGAGGGCTATTTTGAGTATTTTTTTTTAATGGAGGGGGATATGGAGGAGCCTGGAGGCCCTGGGAGCTACATGTGGTCTGTAGGTTACACTTTCCCAACTTAAGACCTAAGATAAAAGAGGCCGCCCAACTCAGCTGGCCGGCCCGGTTGCTGCGTGGGGGGAGCCACGGCTTGCCGGCTGCAGTCCCTGGCTTGGGCGAGCCCCAGAATGTTGTGCGGGGGCTTCCTGAGCTGGGATTGGCTGGTGGCCGGGCGCGGGGAGGCACTTCCGCCTGGCGCATGGGGACTACATATCCAGCGGGCCCTGTGGGTTGAGGTGCCTCCCAATTGGGCGGCATCATGTGGCGAGATTGGCCAAGAGGCTGGGAGGTGGGTCCTCCACCCCTTCCTGGCTCCCCATTGGTGTACGGGCCTATTTTAGGCCTCGTGTCATGCTGGGTGGCGCCATTCTGGGCTCAGCTCGCCCCACCCACCCTCCCTCTTTTGGGAGCAGGTTGCTGTCACAACTTCAGGGGTGGTTGCATAGGTCTAGGGTCTGTTGGGCGTGGTTTCCAGGGCTGCGTAGCACTGGATCGGGAGTCCAAAGGGGACACCGGGGTGCTGAGAGCATTGTGGTGTTACCATTGCGAGGGCAACAGTGCTGCAGCGTCTCCTGGTGACAAGGGACAGAGATGAGAACAATCGCATGCGCAGTGATGCAATCGATGACATCATCGTTTACTGGTGGCTAGATGTGCGATTAACTGGAGTGTCCCTTTGTCATCCCGAAGCTTGGCCGTGACAAGGCACTTGGGATCATCCATCAACCAGGGTTGATGGATGACAGATCCAGACCTCATGCTTCATAGCCAACCCTATGTTATGGTTGTTTATAGTTGTTCTTTAATAAAGTTATGGCCTTTTCTTCCAAATTGCTGTGTCTGTGCTTATTTCCGCAGCGGCTTTCCTCCAAGGCAACCTATATAGCCTTCAGTCTCAGGTCTACTTGGCTGGAGATACATCCCAATGAGTTCAGTGGGTCTTCCTTCCCAATGAACGTATATGGTGCTGCAAGACTGACATTCTATACACACTTATTTGTGAGTAATTACAGTTGGCCCCTTGTATCCACTGATTCTTTGTCCATGGATTCAGCCATCAATGGCTTGAAAATAATTTTAAAAATTACAAATGTAAAAAAGCAAACCTTGATTTTGCCATTGTACATAAGGAACACCATTTTGCTATGGCATTGTATTTAATAGGACTTGTACATCCATAGAATTTGATATCCAGCAGGGATGAGGTGTGTTCTGGAACCCAATTTCAGTGGATATCAAGAGCCCATTATGTCATTAAACTCACTGGACTTATTTCTGAGCAGACATGCCTGTTATTAGATGTTAAGTAATGCTGCTCAATGTTAGATTTAGAACTTGTATTTACATGGGGATTCATGAATGAGCCTTATCACATGTAAAAAGTGAGACACAATGAGAGAAAAGCAGCTTTCTGCTTACCTCTACCTCAAAGCACTCCTGTTTTCATCCCGAGGGAGACGGTCATAAAAGTGTGCCTTTTGTTGTGCTGGAAAAATTCATTTGGCAAAAGATATGCTTTTATTATTGTCTCTCTCTGGAAGGAGAACAGAAGTGCTATGGCATCATGTGGAAAGGTAAACTCATTTCTCTCTCTCTGTGTCTCAGCTTGCTTTTGACAAGTGATAGGACTTGCAGGCTGCTGCCACACTGCAAAATTAATGCAGTTTGGTGCCACTTTAACCATCATAGCTCCATCCAATGGAATCCTGGGATCTGTAGTTTCTTGTGGCACCAAAGCTCTCTGACAAAGAAAGCTACATATCTCACAAAACTACAAATCCCAGAATTCCATAGCACTGAGCCATGGCAATTAAAGTAGTGTCAAACTGTGTTAATTCTGCAGTGCTGATACAGCCTCAGTGTTGGGGACACACAGTGCTAGGTAGCTCTCTAGTAGAGATATAAAGACTGTCTGCATTTTTCTCATTTTCAATGAAAAACGGAACCTTGACCTATTTTTGCATATTTTGAGCATTTGGGGATTGTCTTGTGAAAAAATCCTTTCTGCAAAATGCATTATATTCAGTATAAAATATGTTTTCAGTTATATGTGTGTCAAATGCAATATGCTTTTGTACAAAAGATTTTTTCCTAGAAAGTCCCAACATCCCAAAAGTCATGCTGAAAGAGATAACCACTCATAATCTCACTCAACAGAGAGGGGAAAATGCACATTTTCTTTTCCTGTGAGTATGCGACATACAAAAATTTACATCCTTGCATCCTATCATGGTCTCACCATCAATTATATATTCCTGGATTGCCTAGCTGGTTTGGAATTTGGTGGCACTAATCTATAACAGTCCTGTTTCTTCTTGTCTGAGTGTTCTTAGAAGATGGTGCCTCAGTATTGTTGCTCAGGCCTTCGGTCTGTGTAGTTTCTGTAGAGCTCTGTTTTGTTCTCCATGTTCATACATACATGAAGCCACTGGGGAGGTCATCCAGACTTCAATGGTAGTGTCTTATCAAGATGCTGATGATAGTCAGCCTCATGTCTTTTTTTAAAGAAATGTAATGCAAGGAATGCTATGAAAGTCATAAACTTTTCCCTAGATACATTAAGAAAATAGAAGTGGAGGAAGAGAATGAAATTTCAGTTGAGACAATATAATGGTACTGTTGACTAGTGTGCAATCTAACCTGGAACAGAGGATGCAACAGTGCTCCCTCTTAAACATCAGGGACTCAGCTTTGGGTTTTATGGTATATAGCTCATGAGTCCATGGTATATAATGATGGCTTAATCACTTAGGACAGTGTTTCTCATGGCATCTGATATGGGGAGGAAAGAGATTGCTAGGGACCAGCACCATATTTGTGTCCATGGGCTACAGCTCAACATTACTTTAGGATGTAATGGGTGTTCACTAATTTATTTCAGGATGAATACCACTTGCCTATCTAGCACAACGTGGTGGAAAGCAATAGTGAATTATTTAAACCCAGAGCTTTCTTTAAAGGGGATTGTGCCACAGTTAAAGCATGGTCCTACTGTTAGACAGAATAAAACAGCTTTTTCAGGCAACTCATTTTGGATGTTATAAAAAGTGTGAGCAAAGTGCTACTTATTTAATTTATCACAATCAAATCACTCAAATACTGCCAGAGAGAAGACTTCAGATGCCAAAAGAAACTGGCTTGGTATGAGCACCATTCACCTTGATTTGAATGGGAAATGAGGGTGCATTAGCTACTCCACTTTAAGCAGCAAAATGTCTTACTCATTACACCTTTATGTGATAGAGCTAGCTGGGAATTGGTGGCATGGAATGGGAATAGATTCAGAGCTTGAATCTCGACTTATTTCAATTCTTCACATGCACAAAATGAGCTTTGATTGTTGCAGATACAATAATTTTGTGGAATTTAATAAAAACCATGCCATGTTTTCTTGGAGGGGGGCACTTGCTGAGCATCAGAGAGAGGCAACAGTAGTCCTTTGATCCTCCAACTTCACTCACCTTTGGTTGACTTTGCTGTTAGTTTAACTTTATTTTGCTTAGGCTACTTTACAAAATGAGTTCTTCTAAGTTTTATGCATGTGCTTAGGTCCACCTCATCCCATCTTAAATTAGTTGTCACACTTTTGCTTTAAAAATTAAGTTCTGACTCCCTTTCCTTTTTCATCATTACTGTGCAATTCAGTGCATGACTAGAAACCATGGTTCAGACTAGACACACTTACTAAGACTGTATAATTCTGTATATGTAAGGTGAAGTATATGTTGGTTTAAAAATCCAATTTAATCTCTCTTTTGAGTGCTTGTGAATGTGCATTTAATTCTACTGGAAAGGATGTACTATACAATCTCTTCATCAAAGCAGTAAACACCTACTCTGTTGTTGCATATTTATGGTGAAGAAAGATAACTCTTATTTTATTGCTCACTTGATTCACATTTTTAATTGAGAAAGAAGTATATTATTGTCCTTTATAAATAGCAGCTTCATTTCCCCCTAAGTTAACTATTTATCATTATCAAGCAACTATTCCTGTTCTTTTTACCATTAGTTTAACAAAAACACGAGTTATCCCTGCAATAGTGGTTGGTGGCCAGTATCATAGCCACTGAGAGGGAGAATGTCTTTCTTTTACTCCTAATAAGACCAAAGTACACTTTGGTGGGGCTGAGCAGGCTCAGAATAATTGCAGTGAAAATGGAAGCAAACCTCTGTCCACTTCCAGTTGAATATTTGCTCTTCCTGAAGAGAGAGAGATTGGTAAATTGTCAGAGTATTCTCCCTCCTTCCCTCCCAGTCAATATCTACCACTGCTACTTGTGTGTCTGGTACCCTACTGATTTCACTCTTAGTTGGTGTAATTCTTCAAATGTAGAAGTTAGGAATCATCTTGTGCTGCAAGAAGGCATTCCAATACTAGGGAGACAGTGCCAGGACAAAAGAAGCATGAATTGCAGTCAATGACTTTTAAGAATTGTGGTTTTAGAAACAGAGAAAGCTTTACAACTGTATAGCACAAAACTATTGAAGTTACCTGTCTGAAATTTAATTGGATTAATCCCCTCCTTAGGTTTTACCAGTCCTCCAAATTTTATAGAGATGCATGAAAAAGACTTTTAAAAAAAGAGGTTACAGTCATTTTGGTTTCCTGATGTAAATCAATGAGGGCAGATGGCTGAATTGAATTTCCAAATCTTGATTTGAGGAAGGTATCACATCACACTGGGTCTGAATCAATCCAGACTGAATGAGGCCTAGAATTTAATCACAGAAACTGTCCTCAACTGAATCAGATGATCCAAACACCTAGTCTATACTGACTGACTGGAGTTTTTCAGCCAAGGGTCTTTCCCAATCCTACCTGGAAAGCTTTGTACTGAAAGCATGTCCCTTATCTCTGAGCTACTGCTTAGATCCCAGTCACTGGAATTGCAATAAGATTGCTGAGTCTAACCTGAAATTCTTGATTTATACTGATGTGGCAATGTCTATACTCAATGCTGCTTTGGTCAGTTCCCTTCTTCACTGCTTTGTTACATGTGAACTTTGCTGGATATAGGCCCCTTGGTGTTACATATGAGTAAAGTATGAACCAGGTGACAAATACTAAGGAGATGTCTGAAGTCTTGAAAAAGGAATTGGGAAGTATCCATTAATATAAATTTGACCACCTTGGTATAAATTATTAGAACATTGTGGTGTACAATTCAATTGAACATTGTTGGATGTTCTTGAGAAAAGGAGCAATTTCTTTTCTAAACATTTATTTGGGATTTTGTGTTTTTTCCTGAAAAAGTATTTCATTTCTTTAATGTGATATTCGGGGCTTTTAATTTTAATAAACATTTATTACAATTGTGTTGCATGATTTACAAGTTCCAGCAGTTTAATATCCTTTCCCCCAAATATCTACCATATTAATAAAACAAGCAGAGTTTAAATTTGTTGTAATTTTGGCAGCTATTTAAAATTCTGTGTTTTGACACCTGCTTCTAGGAAATAGCATAATGATAATCCCAACAGTGGAAAGCAGCTTTCTGTTGAAGTGATTGTGACTTAACAGATTTCAAATTAATTAAACTATGAAAACACCAGACTACATTTTATATTCTTCAATCTTCACATTGTAATTTTTGGAAAATGTTAATCGCAAAGTAGCAGAGAATCAGCCCAGTATACTTTTAAAAAATATTTTACTGTATTTCTCTTCAAACACCCTGGTAAACTCAAAAGGAGTGATTAGCTCAAAGGTGGGTTTTTCTTCAAGCTTACTGAAAGGTAATATATAATTATCAAGGGTGATTGTGAAGTATTAATATACTTAAGATTATTATAAAGCAAAAACATACGAATCAACGAAATTCCACAATACCCAAATACACTGAACTACCAAATATATGTTCAAACGAAGTGAAACATTTATTTTATAGAGCTGTCATTCATCCTTATTTGCAAATACGATAAATTTGTTGGGACAACTTTTAATACAGCAATTTTCCCCCATCTGTACATGATAGTTGGCTAAAACTTGGGGACCATTATTTACCATTCTTCAAACATTTTTCAGTAAATGTCTAGTGGTGAGTCTGGAGACGAAGCTTGCCTGCAGGTGCCTTCTTACAAAGAGAGAAGAGCCGAGAGTTCTTGCAGACGCAGATCACAGAGGATTGCCGAGAGGCAATCAGTCAACCAGCCTCAGGTGGCACGAGGGAGAGTTTCCCTTACTTAAGTGGGAGAGAGACTAATGCTGGTTGCTAGAGTTTATTGCATGATCCCTCGGCGTGATTGCTGCTAGCTCCTAGTATCTAGATTCTCTGTTACCTTGACCTCGGACCGGACTTCGTTATCTCTTGGCTGTTTTGACCCTGGACTGTTTGACTACGCTGTTTCCCGGTATCCTGACTTCGGCTTGACTTTCGGAACGTTGGAATCTCTGGAATCCTGACTTCGGCTCGTATTCTTGACCTGCCCTTGGACTGCTTCTTTGCTGGGTCTGCTTTACTTCCACTGAACTAAAGGCTCTGTAATCAGCTACGGTCAGTGTTGCTGGCAGCTTTCCCGGACACTAAATGGCTTGGGTCCAGGGTACTTGGAGGACCGTCTCTCCCCATATAATCCGCCCCGCACACTCAGAACATCTGGGACAAATTTGTTGGAGGTCCCTAAATTCCTTCTGGCGAGGACCTCACAGAGGGCTTTTACTATTGTCGCCCCCTCATTGTGGAATAAGCTTCCTGTAGAGCTCCGTTCCTCTGCATCATTAGTTTCTTTTAAGAAACAATTAAAAACGCATCTATTCCAGCTGGCTTTTTCACTTTAGTTAATACTGTTTCTTCTCTGCTCCTTGTCTCTTTGTTTTTTTTTTGACCCCAGACTAGTGCAAACATTGTTTTTTATTGCCCCTGGTGAATGCGATTTGTATAGATTCCCGTTCATACCCCTTGTAATGATGTTTTTAAATTTTTATATTGTGATGTTTTTAACTGTATTTTATTATTCATCATCTTGTAAGCCGCCTTGATCATGCATTTGGAAAGGCTGGGTAAAAATAAAAATTATTATTATTATTATTATTATTATTATTATTATTATTATATATTAGGATAAATTGCATTAAAATGCATAGAGGTATGCGTAAACATGAACAAAAATGAGTCACAAACTGATATGGAAACAGGCCAGAATGAATTTAGACTTCTTAAAATCTTACAGCTAAAGAAAGCAATGAAGATTTCTCCATTCCTATCCAACATACCCTTTTCTGCTACAGAAACCAACTTGAAACAGGGTGGGGGGGGGGATGATGTGCTTCAGAAAATAGCTAGGTGGATGAGCATCTAACTATTTACCCACTTTCAACACTTTTCCTGTTCCTATAATCATCCTCTTTTGAAATAGATTTTCCCAGCAGAAAAAAGTGTCATTTGGCTTACTTATACATGCATTTGTGTAGCGACTATAGTCAGGAGCACAGCTTGCATCAACTAATCTATAAACTTTACACAAGGCTTTTTTTTTAAAAGAAGGCATTCATTATAATTTGCAAAAACTTTTTGAATTCAGCTTCCAAATTTCTGATGCTTATAATCATAGATTATTATACACAGAGAGAGATTAATACACACTCACTCATTCACTCCCACACACAGGTGGGTCTGGTAATAACATTATAAAGGTTTCTGCTGGATATAAGTACATTGCAAATGCACCCTCTCCCAACAGGGAAGGAATGGCCCTTTATTGCTATAGAAGCCATGCTTGGAATTAAAATTCATATAAGGATACAGTGGTAAAGGAAGAGTGGCTGTAATATTCATTGTTCTGTATCTACCTAACTACTGCTAGATCACTTGTGATGAAACATAGCATTCTCATGTTAAGGAAAAAGATGACTGAAAAGATATTCAGAATTGGTTTAATTCTAGGAAACAGATGAATTCATGCAGAAATTGGAAGTAACATGTTGAAGCAGAAATTGGAAGTAACATGTTGAAGCAGTACTGAAAAATTATCCCTTAACATTTTGAAACTACTGTATTACAAACATGGCTTTGGGAAGTGGCAAACACCTTATTACTTCCAAAATTATGTTTGATGAATCATTTGGGGGTATTTTTTTTAAAAAAGGTTCATCTTTAAGGGTCATTTAAAAGGGTCATACATATTTTAAACTTGTAAAAAAAACCACTTGTGTTAACATACTCACATGTTGCTCTTTAGACATAAATGTGTTCAAAGTCTAAAACAATGTTCCAAATTTGGAACTTTGCACCATCCTGATATTGTGAAATTGCCAAAACAAAAGAATTTCTGGAATGCTAATTTTCAACCATTGCTTGGTAGTCTCTATAGGATTACTGTAATGTGTTATACATGAGCATACCTTTGAAAATGAATCAGAACTTGACCTGGACTACAAAAAGGCCACAAGCTTGTTAACAGGAGCTGATCATACCATGCCCTTACTTTGTGATTGGCATGGACTTACACTCTATTTCTGGATCCTATTCAATATCATGTTAAATGTGAAATTATCTTCTCCCTTATATTTCTCCCTGGACCCTAAAATCATTTTTAGAGACCTTATTACAATTGGCCTTGCCAAATGAGATGATTCAGGTGGCTCCTAAGCCCTTTCAGACATGGCAGTATTCATCAACCTCAGTGCAAGTTGCCATATTACACCTGAAACTCATTGCAATAAGAAATGCACATTGTTTTGAGAATTCACATATTTGTGAGGCTTAGGGACATTTTGGAGCAATAAAAGATGCATAGTCAACCTTTATTAGGCATAGAAAAACAACATGCATTTACAATAAAAATTTATATAAGGATGCATAGTGTCACATGTAAATGCCCACAATTCACAGTTGAGGAAAAAAAATATAAGCGAAGTCCTTTAAACAATGGGAGGAAATACATACATGAATCTCTCACTAATAGGTCACCATCAGTGAAAGTTCATTTGGTGGCAATTAAAAACAACAAAACTCAGGCTTCTGTGTGGTGGTGGTGTGCCTTCAAGTTGTTTCTGACTTACAGTGACTCTTAAGGCAAACCTATAATGAGGTCTTCTTTGCAAGATTTATTCACAGGAGGTTTGCCTTTGCCTTCCTCTGCGGCTGGGAGAGTGTGATTTGTCCTAGGTCACCCGGTGGGTTTCCATGGCTGAGTGGGGAATTCAGCACCTCAACCACTATGCCTTTCCAGCTCTCTTCTGTGTGTATACAGGTCTAACGTAAGATTATCAAATAAATGATTTTATTTTAGGTTGTCCAGCAATCGTATGATATAGGATGCTAGAAAAATGCTTTGAAATTAATAAATAGAATTTTAAAAAGAGGGGTGCAAGGATATTCTCCACAGATCCTTTTATGTTTTTTTCCTCCAATGTTTGCCCTCGCTGGCTTCTGCTGACCATTTGAGACCAGAGAGAAGGTTTGGAAATGCCTGCTTACTCAGCAGTATATTTTCACTTCCATGAATGACTGTTGTTTCAACTTAAATTCAAGTGAGTTGGCTTTCTGAGTCTATAACTCTTGTATATGGGTAGTTGTTCATCATCCTGTCATCTGATTATACTGGACCACTATATTTTATTATATAGTGGTTTGGTGCATGATTATTTGTTGGAATTGTTTACAACTCAAACAGCAATATTTTGCCAGTTTCTAGTATTAGAGTGCTACAGTGCTTTTTGAAAAACATGAAATAACAGCCAAAGGTCACCACAGTTACTTTTTGAGCATCCATAGTGAAAGATGATTTAGCATTCTTGTTATTATTATTACTGCATTTGAGAAGACTAGAGGTTTGTAAAATGATTACCTATAAGCATAAAATATGTCCATATAAATGAGGAAGATGGCTAGTGCTTCGTTTTTGCCAGAATGGTTTTGATTCACTTTTTTCTCTCTGAATATGTAAATCAGCTAGTCTAAAAGACATGTCTGAAGCATGGAGAGTTTTCATAGGTTATTATTAAAAGTACCAAGGAAGAGGAATACTTTTATATCTATGTATAATGCATTGCTTTAAGGAAACTATTTTAAACAAAAGACCCTTACATTAAGAAATAGAAAGAAAAACACACAGAGAGAGATAGCTGCAGGACTTACCCATGGCTTGCAGAGTGAGGGCCTGTGCCATTGCTTTCTCCTTCTCACAGGCCCCTGTGCCATTCAAGAGTGGGGCCTGGGGTGCTGGCACCCAATTGGTTGAGTACAGGCCGGATCTGATTAAAGACTACACTGGGCAGTCTTCAATCAGTATTTATTCCCCACATGGCTGTCCAACCCGGCCAGTCATTCTTAGGAGCCTTCCCTCCCATTTTTTTTCTGTGTATTTGATCGCTATTGTCATGACTGTTTGGGATGGAGCATGGGATTGGGATCCAGGTAGGGTGTCAGTATCCTGGAAAGAGTACAGATAGGGGACTCTTAGGGGGCTTGTGGTATGTGTGCCAGAGATGGCCTGCCCCCATCAAAGGGATGGATCCATTTCTGGAGCCCCCCCCCCCACTCAAGTGGAGGCACCAGGAGGGTCTCACCTGGGCAGGCATGATCTGGTGCTCCACTTCCATTCTTTGGTGCAGGGTGGAACTTTGGTTCATCGAGCAGTATGCAGGCTGCTCGATGCCTGGATCCTATTCCATGCACGTGCCAACTACTGCAGCTGTATTCAATAAATAGTTGTGGCCTTTTGCTTCCAAGGTTTATGGTTATCTGGTATTTTTTCTGGCATCACAACCTTGCCCCTGGGCAA
Organism: Sceloporus undulatus; assembly: GCF_019175285.1. Lineage (NCBI taxonomy): Eukaryota > Metazoa > Chordata > Lepidosauria > Squamata > Phrynosomatidae > Sceloporus > Sceloporus undulatus. The sequence continues at coordinate 166,835,603 of NC_056524.1, forward strand.
GCAAAGAGAGAGAGAGAAGCTATAGTTTTACCTAGTTGTGATTTTGCCTTCTCAAAAAATAAAGAGAGAATTAAGGAATATAAAATTAAAATGTATTAAAAATTAATCAAAGGTTAATTAAAGATTAATCAAGGAGAGAGGCCCCAGGAAGCATTCTCATTTTCTTCCTTACTACATATAATGAGTGCCTGAAGGAAGAACGAGGAACCATAATATGGATGAATTAAAATCTCTTGATTAGAACTGTATTTCATACTTCTGGTCATGGAATTCAGCCTTTTACAAATACCTTGTGGATTAAGAAAGGCTCATGTGGTGGATAATTTATTTGTATCCTAACAGGCAAGTAATGGTTTTTGGTAATTGATATGTTGATTCGTCATCATCCAGACTTTGATTTAATAGATTGTTTATATTTCAAGTTTTCCACTATTGTGCCACAAATTCATCTTCTACCTAGAATTAAATAGTAGAGTTCTCAAGTCATCTTCCTCTTAAGCATAACATAGAATGGTAGTCACTGGACAAGCTGCTTTGTTAAACAGCTACTATGTAGTGATTACCTAAACAACCATTTTTGTGTCTTTATATGCTTTTGTGGTGTGTGACACTGGTTGATCATCTGTCCGACACTACAGTAGTGACACTATAGCTAACACATCATAGTACTATGTGGAGGAAGGCAAAGGTGAACCTCCTTGAGAAAAGTTTTTACTCAAAAGAATCCCAGGATGAGACAATCCAAAACAAAACAAGAGACAGGGACAGGACACAAATAGAGGGGCAGGGGAAAAAAATTAAATAAGACAGGAAGCCACCCAGAAGACACATTTAAAAATGAAAAGAAAGTCTGAAGATGTGCTACACGTGTTATAAGTACATATAATGCAAGAAGCCTGAGTCAAGGGAAATGTAATAAAATGTAATAAAAAAGGAAATGGAATGTATAAACACAGCAGTACTAGGAGTGAGCAAGCTAAAATGGACAGGAATGGGATATTTTGAGTCTGATAACTACACAGTGTTTTACTCAGTAAATGATAAAGGGAGAAAGAATAGAGTAGTGGCAAAAGTGAGGAAAGATAGCAAACTTAGTCAAAGAATCTAGCACAAATGTGGACTGAATCATGTCAACAAGGCTTCAGGGAAATCCAATATGCACAATCATTATCCAAGGGATAGCATGTGCTTTATTGACTACAGCAAAGCCTTTGACTCCATATACCATGAAAAGCTATGAAATGTTCTCATAGAAATGGGAGTGCCACTACATCCAATAGTCCTGATACTTAATCTGTATTCAGAACAAGACGCTGCCATCAGAACTGAATATAGAGAAAAGGAATGGTTCCAAATTGGCAAAGGAGTCAGTCAAGGCTGTATACTATCACCCTATCTATTCAGCCTATATGCAGAAAATATCGTACAGAGAGCAGTCTTAGACCTAGAGGCAGATGAGCGAAGACAGGAGGAAGGAACCTGAACAATTTGAGATATGAAGTGACACAATATTGTTAGCAGAAACCAACAAAAACCTGGAACAATTACTGAAGAAGGTCAAGAGGAAAGTGCCAAGGTTGAATTAATGCTTAACATTAAGAAAACAAGGATGATGACCACAGAAGATCTACAAAAATTAATTATAGGCCTGAAATGCCCAGGCCAAATAAGGAAGCTTTGGGGGTGTGGTGTTGAAACATTGCACACCGCCAAAATGTCTGGAAGTTGCTTTGGCACTGTGATCCATCCTTTGAACTAGATAAAATATGAATGGATTAAATCGAACTCCTGGTGGCACCCGTTTAGGACTGTGGTGGCAGCCCACTTTGGGCATGGCCCATGCAGTCCCTGATCCTGGCCCAATCATAGCCAGAGCAGCCAGAGGGCACTCCTTCCAGGTCAAGTGCTTCAGCCCCTAGAAAATACGGAAGTTGAAATAATGAAAGAATCCCTATATTTTAGCTCAAATATGGAATGAAGACTCCAATCAAGAAATTAAAAGCATTAATAAAAATTTATATTAAAAAAAGAAATTAGAAGACGATTAGGAATGGGAATGGGAATGGCAGCTATGAAAGAAATAGACAGGAGCCTAAAGTGTAAAGATATATAGTCAGCCCTTAATATCCATGGGGGTTCCACTTTGGACTCCCTGTGGATGAAAAAAAAACCACAGGACCTCTAGTCCCATGGTATTTAATGGCGACATGCGTGTGCAGGGCTGTTCTGCTGCAATGGTGCTTGCTGCCCATGGATGCTTAAATCCACAGATGGTATACCCGTGGTTGGGGATGGCAGGCTGTAAGTGAAGATTTCCAAGCTATTTCATTCCCCATTACCATGTATGGATGTGAGAACTGGACAGTGAAGAAAGCCGATAGAAGGAAACCCAATTCATTTGAGATGTAGTGCTGGAGAAGAGTGCTGAGAATACCGTGAACAGTCAAGAAAACAACCAAATGGATTCTAGACCAGATTAAGCCAAACTCTCCCTGGAAGCCAGGATGATTAAACTGAGATTGTCGTACTTGGGGCACACTGTGAGAAGGCATGAATCATTAGGAAAGACAATGAAAAGAAAGAGAGGCAGACCACATACCAGATGGTTGTACTCAACCAGAGAGGCCACAACCACAAGACTACAGGACTTGAGCAAAGCAGTGGCGGACATGGCATCTTGGAAGTGTCTCATCCACAGGGTCACCATGAGTTGAGATTAATTCGAGGGCGGTTAACAAATGACACTACACACACACACATTAAAAATATGATTTCTGAAATGGCTGCCTCAGATGTAATCCAATAAAAATTAGGAATGCAGTGCATTCAAGTATACAGTGAAACAATTTAGTAATTAGAAAGAGGGAATGTGCAAATATATATAATTATATAGATATATATATATATAATATATAATTTTTCAAACTATCTCACTTTCTTTTAAATACTTTATTGTCCATTGTATACTTATAATGCCGACAGTGCTAAGGTTTAAATTGGATTACACCCAAGGCAGCCATTTCAGAAATCATATTTTTAAATTCATTCCCTTTATCCCTAAAGATTATTCAGACCTCATGAGGTTTAACTTAATTCCTCTGAAATAAATAGAAACAATCCAGCAAAAATTGTGCCTTAAGTCCCATTGATTTCAATGAAGAGATTTAGGCTACATAAAGCTTCATTTAAATCAATGTGGCTTATTTTTAGTAGTTTGGGTGCCACAATAAACTACAATCCCCTGGATTTCCTAGCACTGAGACAGGGCAGTTAAAGCTCTCTCAAACTGGACTATTTTTGCAGTGCATTGTGGACCATTGACTAGTAAAAAATGCAGTACATAATAGAATGTTTTGCATTTCATTCTTGCAAGTTATAACAAATACAGTAATTTTCTCCAGGACTGGGGAGCAGTGATGATTTTGGGGTTACTCCATGTCCTACTGTGGAGTAAGATACTTTTCTTAATGTTACTCCTACTCCTACTCCTGTAAAAAACTTCTTACTCCTTACTCCAACTCCTCAGCCCTGGTTTTCTTGCTGTTGTGAGAGAATAGGAATGTTCCCTTGAAATATTCTAACTCATATTAGAAAGTGAATTTCTAACTAAGTTAAACAATGAAACTGAGAACATTTAAAAGCTGAGCTTAGAGTCTTCCAACTTCAATTGCAAAAACTAATATTATAACAGATGAGTGAGAAATGCTTTTTGACTGATGGGAAAAAATGAGACATATGGGAGTTTCAAAATTAGCCATCAAAATGAAAATAAGTAGTAAGCAAACAAAAATATACTGCAGGCACATGTAACACCCCATCCCATCCTATGGCTTTACTTTTGCTATTCCATTAGGAATGGGCAACATGCTATGAAGAAAGGGAGAGAAAAGGGAGCCCTTAACTCTTCCACTAGCAATAATATTCTCCCCCAAATCTTCCACCACTCTTATGGGGTTCCAGGCCTGCATTCATAGGTTAAATACAAATCTAACACAGCCCAACTATAGTCTGGAAGTAATGTGTTACAACTAATGATGTTACTTGTAATGTGTTACCTTTTGGCGCAGATGAGCTTGCCAACATTCCCTTTCAAAGTCGATAACTTTTTCAGTGCAGTGCGTCGTGTGTGTGTGCATCACCTGTCCAACCTATGGCAACCCCATTATTTTCCTAAGGTTTCCTTAGGCAAGGAATCCTGAGAGGTAGGTGGTTTTGCCAATTCCTTCTCTTGAAATATAGCCTACAGCACCTAGTATTTATTGGCGGTCTCCCATCCAAGTACTAACCAGGTCTGACCCAGCTTGGCCTCCAAGATCAGATGATAATTGGTCCCTTTACAGTATTTAGGACCTCCTCAGTGCAATGAATAACATGAATTAGTTACACCTAAAATGCTGTTGACTAGGGAGTCATTTAAAGGGATTTAGAGCCAAAATCAACATGACACTTAAAATAATAAATAACAGAGAAAGCAAGGAGTTACTTTTAAAAAACTTCAAGCATCAAGCAAAATAAAAGTAGAGGAGTATGTTTCAGGAGGAAATGTCTGCATCGATGAAGTAGACTTAATTCTATGAAAGCTTATGCTACCAACTCCTTTCTCTCATTAGTCTCAAAGGTGCAAGGAAAATCCCTTTGTTTGAAGGTGTTAGGTGCTTGAAAAAACTTGTTCCAGTGTCTTTTGGAACAGTTTCCTTTTAATGCTAGACATCTTAAATTAATATGTGCATGCTTAGAAATGTACTGCAAATGTACAATTCTCTAATCCAAGCAGAACAGGAGGAATTTAGGAGCAAGGTGTATCATTTTACAAAGCATTTATTCAAATGCAAAAGAAAATAATCCAGACTCATGTTGACTCTGAAATAAAGCTTTTACCATAGATATTTTAACACGCTTCCATGATGAGTACTCATTAAGCCTAATTCTGAGCTGACATAATCCTTCATCCTTTGAATAAATATGAGTGTTCGTTTCATTCCAACTTTTAATTTTATTTTTTACACTTCATTCCAAGCTTTACATTGTCATGACTTACATGAATTGTTATGGTCCATCATGGAATGCTAAACAAAACAAAATACCACAGATTTACATAATTTTTTCTCATAATTTTCTCTCATAATTAATAATTGTCCAGTAATCTTAAACTGTATCTAACAACTGATTCAGATAATGTAGAATAAAAACGTAGAACAGATAACACTTATTTTTGCTCCTGAAAACACCAAACACCATGAAAACAAAGTCCTGCTATTGGTGCTGGGAATTGCCACTGAATGCAACCCAGGATAACAAAAAATGACACTTGATTATGTAAAATTAATTTCTGAGAATGATAACAAATACAGTCAGAGCCATCATTTACTTTGCTTCAAGACCTCCATCAGTCCTAGGTTTAGGACTTGTCACAGATTCAAGTGTTGAGAAATTAACAAATAACCAATGTAATAGGAATCTGCTTACTCCTCTTTGGCACCAAAGGCTGCCAGGATGTCTGAAATGATAATTTCTCAATATAAAGCTGTAGTCTATAATAGGAGAAAGTTGTACTTTTCCTACAAAAGATGTGGTTGTTTCCCTCTTCATTTGTCTTCCTGTTTTCTGTCTTTCTGTTTGTCACAAGCGTACTTTTGAGCATCTCTCTCTCATCAGCTTAATTTAGAACACATTTTTCTATCTCTTCACATTGCTTCAGACTTATAGCTGTGCTTTTTTGGTCTTGCTAGACATTGTTTCTGCATAATTTCTCCTCTTTTGAAGATTAACACCAAGATACCTTGGACAGCAGAAAAGAATATATTTCTAGGCTGACTCACAGGGCACTTGTGGGTGGCTGATTTTAGCTTTTGAAAAACTTCACAGTTGTTTTTTTATTGAACAGTCACACAAAGATTTCGGTGTGGAGTCTGGGTGTATATACAGTAATAAACTACTAGTAAGATTTTCAGGAGATAATGTCAGCCGAGAATATCTTTGAAAGTCAAGAGAGGGTGGATACCTAATTGAATGTTTTGCTAATGAATGTTTCTTCTAAATTCTTCCAGAACTGAAAGATGGTCTCCAAATCCTTGGAGAGATAGCATGCTTAAAGTAAATGAATCCAAAAGACAAGTTTGGATCTAAAGGTTTGGTGGAAAGTACTTAATGAGGAAGAGTGCTAATCATCTGGACATATATATGACAGGCGGCCACTCAGACTAATAGCTGTGTTTCCCTTTTGTTCCTGCTTGGTTTGTTTAGTGTTGTGGGTGGATTTTAATCACTACAGTACATTTGATCTTCCACCATGCTTGCTTTTGTAATGATCATCCATTGTTCAATTAACCACACATTAGTCTGCAAGCCTTTACTGTCTTCACTGTTGCATCCATATTAGTAGAACCTGCTATTGCTACTGCATGGGCCAAGTAAACCTTATAAGACAGTGAAAGTTAATACACTGGGCTCAGACAGGATTAAATGTGTGAAAGTAATATAGCAGAAGTGGTGGGAATGACACTTACATGAACCAGACTTTTGATTCTGTTTGTTTTAAAGTTGCTGTACTGCCTTTTCATCTGAAGTGGTACTCAGAGAGGTTGATAACATCAATAAAACACCAGCAGAAATCAATTAAGGCACAATGTAACCAAAACAAATAACACAAGTATATAACATGGCAGCTGTAAAGTTTTAAAACCTACTTGGCTGTTCATACAAGAGCCCAGGGCCACAATCTAAGAAATGGAGCTGAAATGGGGGGGAGCAGAAAAACAACTGTATGTGTTGCCAAGTATGTAAACTCAAATTTCTATGTTCTATGAAGACTGAAACAGCCGCCTTGATTGCAATTATTTGGATAAAGAGAGGATACAAAAAAAGTGTTTGATCTACTCATTAAAACATATACTTCAGTATTGTGGGCTAAACTGGACAAGAATTACCCACTCCCTTTCCTACTAATATTCTACACCTCCTCCCACCTGTCCAGTACCTCCCCTTTAATCCCATTGGAAGAGGCACTCATGATAAAATCCCAGAAGAAAGAGATATAACAGTGTGATAGAGCTGGCCACAAAATCTTGTTCTAGGCCTAGGAAATAGAGCCCATGTCATATCTCATTCTGTGGAATCTGAGGAATCCAATGCAGAGGAATCAGATCCTCTGGGTCCACATAACAGAATTTGGACAGCTAGTGGCACTTGCAGCTAAAGAGGACTTTCAGCAAGATGGACTCCCACCTCAGCCAGATCTGATAGAAATGGAGAAGACACCTGGATTACTTGCAGTGTATTGACAGGAAAAGCAGCAGGAATGAGTCGATACCTCTTACATTGAGAAATTGAGAAATGCTGATTAATCAATCATTTGTCATCTTAAGATCAAGCACCTATAAATCTCCCAGCAGCTGCTAGGCATTCTTGTTGTAGAAAACAAATCCTTCCATCTGGTTCACAGTGCTCTTAGTGTCCATGAGCTCATTTAAGCGCTTAAGTTTTAACATCTGATTGACTTTCTTGTTGGCTTTGGTTATTGTGACTGCTGGCTTCTCATGCTAGAACATCTGAGAACCTCCACTGCCCTTCATCTTCAATTAACTCCCTAGGTTAACTGTGTATCACATGGACTTGGCTGCCTCACCTGTAACTGCTTCCCCTTCCTATAGCCTATGTTTCTTGACATGTGATGCCTCTACTCATATTGCAGTTGCTAGGAGGAAGGGGTATTTACTACATTTCTCTTCTAAGACTTCATGGCCTGGCACATTATCATGCAGTTCAGTAGCCAAGAGATCGAAAAGGAGAACTCTTGCTGTTCCACCACAAGAGTGTTGCTGCTGCCACCAGGAAATGGAGTTCAATGGGAAAGTTTTAGGAAGATGAAGAGGTGAGTAGAAGGAAAGGGGCTGAATGAATGAATGAATGGGAAGAAAGGTCCTTGGGGTACATGGGGTGTGTGTGCTTCTTTTCCAAATTGAACATGACTCGGAATTAAGCTGCACAGTTTCCTTTTTGAGAGGGAAGTAGGTCACATTATTTCAAGTCAGTTTATTCACAAAATGGATGGAGAAAAGGAAGTCACCTATATCTAGCTTCAAGCTGGTGTCTAGAATTACAGGAAGTTTCAGATTAATGGACCTCTTAAAACAGGAGAAGGCAACATAGCAGTGAAGTTGGAGCTGGACAGAGGTCAGGCAGAGATCCAGCCTGGTGTCAAGTATAATATTAAGCTTTTGGCAAAGGAGGGCACTACTCAGTATTGAGAGCTGTGAAGAAGCATTTTGAAGAGATGCTATTCAGAGCAATATATGACATATAGACATTTCCACAACAGACTTCTATTTCATCTGTACAACAAAGAAGACCCCAGCTCTCATCTGCTTTACCAATCCCAGATCTCTCCCAATTTTTATCCATTCTTTCCAAGTTTCCGGAAACTTCAGTTAGTTCAAAACATGGCAGCCAGACTGGTCTCTGGTAAATCCAGAAGAGACCATATAACACCGATCTTAAGATCACTTCACTGGCTGCCCATTAGTTTCCGGGCCCAGTATAAGGTGTTGGTTATCACCTTTAAAGTCCTAAATGGCTTGGGTCCAACCTATCTTCGGGACCGCCTCCGTCCATATAGTCCTCCCCACACACTTAGATCCTCAGGGAGGAATTTGCTAAAGCCTTATAAAACAAGGCTGTCCTTGACCTCCCAAAAGACTTTCTCAGCTGTCACACCCAGATTGTGGAATGGCCTGCCGAATGAGATCCGTCATATTACCACCCTAAACTGCTTTAACAAAGCTATAAAGATGGATCTCTTCTGACAGGCCTTTCCCGAATAGTTTCTCTGGCCATCAGAAGAACTCTAAGATCTCCGACCGCACTTTAGTCATGGTCTATAGTTTTCTATATATATTTCTAAATTTATTTTATTTTTATGTATTTTTTAAAACTCTTATATCGTTTATTGTATTTTAAGAGTGGGATTGAGGGTTTTGGAATACATGGTTTTTAAAAAAAATCTTTGTAAGTTGCCCCGATTGCATCTTGTAGAGGGGCAGGATATAAGTAAATTTTATTGTTGTTGTTGTTGTTGTTATTATTATTATTATTATTATTATTATGTTGGCAACATTTGCATCTGGAAATTTGGGGGTGAATTTGAAAATGATGGTGACAAATACAGCAAATATCCTGTTCGAGGAAGTCATCAAATAGATTTTTCATCAAGCACAATCTGGGACTGAACTTCATTTGTAAAGTATAATACATGAGTGCTACAAGAAGAAGAGCCAGCTTAGTGCAGTGGTTAGATGTTGGACTATGATTCTGGAAACCAGGGTTTGAACTCCGCTCAGCCACAAAAATCCATTGGGTGCTGTTAAGCAAGTCACATTCTCTCAGCCTCAGAGTATAGCAAGAAACTCTCAAGATAGGTACAACTCAGGTCACCATAAGTCAGAAATGACTTGAAGGCACACAACAACAAGAGAAACAACAACAACAACTGCAAGCAGCAAATCTATACAAGAAACAAAATTATTCAACATACCCTAAGGTATATAGGAATTTAGACTATTACAGATCAAAACTAGCACCTTAAAACATGCTTCAAAGTTAACTAGGCTCTAGAATAAACATAATGCACTTCACATGTCCTGAGCAAAACAGAGGGCTTAGCTGACAATGGCATTCTGCACAGGCTACGGTTTCCACACTATCCTCAAGGACTTTTCTCATGTAAAAGCATATCACAATGATTAGTTTGGGTTACAATGATGTGAATGATGGTGGCAATTTTATTCTCTGCTACAATGCCATAGGTGGGTAGGTGAGTAGATCAGAGGTCCCTAATGGAAAGTGCTCTTGCTCAGTCTGAAACTAGTTTATATTTGTTCTGTTTAGATATATTATGAGGGGTATTACAAAAGTTCACATATATTGTTAAGATGTACAGGTCAACAGAGGAAGGTCTTCTATTTTGCCTCCACTGTAGAATCTAACTCTGGAATTATAGCATAGGGATGGTACTATTTCTGTGGCTGAAGATGCCATTTGTACATTTTTTTATCATGGTTTTTGATGGTTTTCCATAGCTCCATAGGGCCCTCAGTGTATTATCACTAGCAGGAGTATATAGTAAATACCTCCCAAAAGAATGGCTTGAATTGTTATAAAGTTTATTGGATGAAGAAGATTAAAAAAAACCAAACCCTTTCCCCTGTTATAATGGGTGCATGGAAAAAACTATAAAGCAATCTGGTGCTCCAACTACTTTTTACTGAGAGCACAAACTTTAAAAAGGCAGCCAGGGGAAAAAATAGTTCTGGCTCAGTGAGATTTTTTTAAAAAATCATGGACACATGTAAGCACATGATGGCTCACCACTGGATGATTTTAACATGTAGTGGTACTTATAAGCATAGAAAGTAATATAATAACTTACCTACATACTCATCCCCTGTCATCTTGAGGAATAAGAAACACCACAATCTTAGAAATAAACTCTCCTTAATTCCTTTGCAATGTAAGATGGATAATTCTAATTTTTAGGGTATTTGAATTTTGTCTGTTTATACTAAAAGGAAATGACTTTAGAGTCTTCTAATGCAATTCTCAATTCAGAAAGTTCATTACTCTTTGCTGCAAATAATACTTTCAAATAAAATCAATGGAAAAACCCCAATAAGTAGTCCACATCTCATTTGAAAATAAAGCCTATCCACTATGTATTTGTTCTTAAAAGAGGTTGCAGAACATAATACCCTTGCTCTTTGGTTGTACATTTGTCTGGCAAAATTTTGGAAAGCAATTATGTGAATGCTTGTACTGGTATGACAGACACCCTTCATATTTGTAGGGATACTGCAAACCCTATTCCACCACTTTTTAATTTGGAAAGAAATATTACAATAGAGGTGGATCTGTCAGAAACATCAGCAAAAGGTCTGAGCTCCATTGCTGAAATATCTGCCAACAATCTAGTAGCAACATACATGCAGAGAGAAATAAACTTGTTGTTAATCAGAGGAGATTGAAATGCAAAAGTAGGAAACAGAGCAGATTTAAAGATTGTAGGGATATTTGGCTTAATCAAGAAATGAGTCAGGAGAGTGACCAACTGAATTTTGTGAGGCCAACAGTTTGTTCATTGCAAACACATTCTAGAAGCAACCAAAGAGGTGACTTTATACATGGACATCACCTGATGGCCAATGTAAAAATCAAACAGACTGAATAATGAGAAGCAGATAGATGGAGAAACTCCATTCTCTCTGCAAAAATAAGACTGTAGCCTAGGCCACGAACTGCTAATATAGAAAATTAGAGTGAAATTGAAGAAGAACACTAAATTAATCAATGTGCCAAAATATGACCTGAAGAACATCTGTGTAGAATGTAAAGATAATATAAACAATAGCCATCAGGTATGGTGACAGGGCTGAAAACAACAGCTGTCAAGGTAAGGAGCATGGGGGCATGTGGTACGAACAGCCTGGTTTTGCTGCTGAGTTTCTAGGAAACTCCACAGAAAAACAAGAATGAACTACCCTGTGGTTAGACCAGACCTGCATTTGGACAAGAGGCTGGGACCCAGTCCTGCCCCTGAGGTTTTTGCCTTCATCATCTGAACTAGACAACATGAGGTCAATGGAAACTCAAGGCCTTTTGGCCTGTGCGGACAACCCAAGAATTAGAAAAGTTAAATAAATGAATCCTAGAGCAAATTAAGCCTGAAGTCTCCCTAGAAGCCAAGATGACTAAATGGAGATTGTCATACTTTGGACATATCATGAGAAGACATGACTCACTAGAAAAGACAATGATGCCTAGCGTGGTAGAAGACAGTAGGAAAAGAGGAACACTGCAATGCATATGGGTAGACACAACCAGGGAAGTCACAGCCTTGAGTTTGCAGGACCTGAGGATGACTTCAAGATTTCTCATTCATAGGGTTGCCATAAGTTGAAGTCAACATGATGGCAACATGATAGCAACAACAGGAGAATGGAACAAATCTGAGACTGCATTATTTTTACACCACAGACATGTCTTGCCCTTGGACAGTCAAATCAGCTAAAAAAGGTAGCCAGGGAAGGGGGGCAAACTGGGCCACTGCTTGAAACCCCACAACACCCTCTAAAAGAAAATGCTACCTGCCTCCTTTAATATCAGTGCACTTTGTTTTTAACTCAGAAGCACGGTAGGCAAGCAAGTTCCTTTCCATAAAAACAAAGACTATCTAGGGGCATGCCTCCTTAAGCTCATCCTGTCCACTTTTTTAGTAGATTATTCATTGGCCAGGAATCATGTCAATTATTTCTTTTCCTGCCCACACATACCCTGATAAATAGTCCATATCAGGACTCAGCAGCCATTGTGTTTTGTTTTGGTACACCTGTGGGAATTGTATTCTCCTGCCACAGATCTTATTACACAGCAACTTCCACCAGCCTTTGCCAGCATAACCAATAGTAGGAAATGCTGGGATCTGCAGTCCCACAACATCTGGAACTAAGCCCATTTCTCATTCTTGCTTTAGTAAGAAAGGAAAAAAGACATGAATAATAACACAGACCTGTGATTAAAAAAAAACTATTATAGCTGTTTTCAATGCATTTTGGGGTGCTGAATTTTTTTTTAATGCAACAAAAATATTGCACCACACACAGTTCTCTCACACAAATTTGATTTTTTTAATTAATTCAGTTTGTTACACAGCTTTAAGTACAGACACTACTGTTCCATTGTGATTTCTTTCTCTGTTTTTGAACTGATTTTTGTATTTTATAATAGCAAATGAAAGTGTTCTGAAAACCTATTAGAAGACTTTAACCCCTTTCTTTCTCTTTGCAGGATAATGCTGGCAGGACAATTTTATTCAGAGACATATTTCAACATAGAAACATCAAAGCAAGTCATGAAAAAAAAAAAAACGATGGAGCAAAGTGGAGGCCATTTTGGGATTTTAGTATGCCAAATTCCTATAAAACCAGCATACATTTTGAATGACCCTGAATTTTACAATTCTGTGTAATATCATAGGTATTTTCACAATGTAATGTCAGTAGAGCAATAAAATTATTGTCTTACATCCTTTACACTCTACATCCTATTGGTATGTAAGAGTAGAGGGTTTTAGGGAAGAGGTCAAGGGACCAGATTTCTCTCTTTCTTTTGTCTGTATGCTCTTTACTGTCTCATCATTTTACCTATTTGATGTACAGTTGGTGAGGCATGGTATATATTGAAGTACACATAGCAGCTATGTTTAAAATTAGATAAGGAGCCTTACAAAAATTAGGAACGTCCCATAGCATAGATAGTCAGCATGGTGTAGCAATAGTAATAGAAATAGCTTCATTTATACACTGCTTCATAATGCACTAAGCAGTCTCCAAGTGGTTTACAACTGGTAGTTAATTAACTAGGTCTCTGGAGATCAGGGTTGAATCCCAGTTTCATCACAGATGTCCAGTAGGTAATTCTGGGCAAGTTACACTCTCCCAGCTTCAGAAAACAGCAATGACAAACCCCCTCTGAAGAAACATGTCAATAAAACCCTATTATAGGTTCACCTTAGGGTCATCATAAGTCAGAAATGACTTAAAGGCACACAATAGCAACAATAAATGGACAGTTGACTTTACAATGTGCCGTGTTCAAATAATGAAGAAAACGAATAAAACATGTAAAATTATTTCAGTTGACTGTTTCTGAAAAAGGTGAAATAAGGTCAGTTGCAGCATCTGTTGCCCCTGACCTATACATACGATTGCTTTTCCTTTCAACTTCCTTTTTAGATAATGAAGTTGAAGTGACTGAAAATAAAGTTGTCATATTCCAGATAATTTTTGTTTATAAATGGCTTATTTGTATGTATAATTAATGCTTATGCCTTCGGAAAGCATATTTAGACTTGCAGTTTTATTTTCAGTGAAATACTTTGTCAAACTGTCCATTATTATTAAAGAAAATGTAAACATGGATATTCTGTAAGGTCATTTTGAAGTAACTGAAGTGGCCAAAAATGAACAAGCCAAAGCAGATTAGACAGTTCCTATCAATGTGATCCAGGGCTGCCAAAAGACAGGCATGATTCTGGCAAACGCATATTTAAATAAGTTAAGCAATCAAGACTGAGACATGCCATGGGCCAAGCATTCCGTCTTCCCAGTTGTCATTCAAATGTATAAATTCAGAGGAATAAACAGGATAAATTGCTTCATTTCCCTCCCTTTCCAGTGTCTGATGGATGGCTAAGCCTGAGAAACCAGAGTTATGCATGCATAAGTTGCACTGAGAATAGCAGAATATAAGAATGCAAGAATGTATAAGAGCCAGGATTGTGTAGTGGTTCAAGCATTGGACTATAATTCTGTAGATCAGGGTTCAAATCCCCAGTTGGCCATGGGAACCCACTGGGTTCCTCTGAAGCTGAGAGAACATCACAATCTCTCAGCCTCAGAGGAAAGCAAGGGCAAATCTCATCTGACAAAACTTGCCAAGAAAACTTTTTTGTTTGTTTTTAAAAAATCAATTTCCAATGTTTTTGCAGGGAATGGGGTTTTTGAGGCTTCACCTCAGAACCCTGGAAAGTCTGGAAGTCACTTCAACCATCAATTAACTGGTCTTTATCAGTCATATGCCCTCAGACTCAGGGAAGGTAATGGCAAACCTCCTCTGAACAAACATTGTCAAGAAAACACCATGATAGGTTCTCCTTAGTGTTGCCCTAAGTTGAAAATAACTTGGAAGTCATATAACAACAGCATAAGACTTCAGTCATCATGGGATTATAGTAAATTTTAGGGGATAAATTTGTATGAATTCTGTGCTAAAGGAAGTTTGGGGTGTAGCCCCAGAGCCACTACACATTTTATGTAGTTCCTGTCACTATGTATGTTTGTGGAGTCCTTACAATTTTCATTTCAGGAACTGCACCAGCAGCTAAATGTTGGAGTACAAACTGGATGAATGAGTGAAGAAATGGGTAAATGTGAGACCCTATTGATTGGGCAAATCTGGTACACAGGGTTGAGTCAGATTTTTGCCCTTCCAATGATGTAAGGTGTTGCCATAGTACAGATACTCCTCAAGACATGTATAGAGGAAACTGAAGATGAGACTCCTTGGCCCCAGTCTTACTCCACCTCCTGCACGCTTTAAACCATATGTATATGTTACTATATGCAGGCAGACTCTACATGATCAATTTTTTCATTATTAAAGGCATCTGTTCCCTGGTTCCTGACTGTATGGGGAGAACACACACATGGTGTGTAAAATAGACATTCTTCTGTTCATGCAAAGAATATAACTAGTCCGTGGGAAAACTCCACTTCCCCTTGTTGCGTGACTCGCCAAATGTATGAGCAAAATGTGCTTGAATGCTGCAACTTTGAGGGGACATCTTGGAGTAAGAATGGAAAGAATAGGCAACAATAATCAAAGAATTGTCCAGTAGCACTAGCACTAAAGCCTTCCTTTTAATGCTGGAGGGATGAGTGCACTCTCAATTCTAGCAGGATTAAGGGGTTCTTTGGATTCCGTAAAGAAGACCTGAACAAATGTTTAAGCACCTGCATTTTCAAGAAACAAGCACTAATATGGAATCTTGTTCTCAAATGTAAAATCCCCTTTCTTCTCATTTTCATGATGAGATTTTGAAAAAGAACAGCATTTTTCTTCCCTCTTGTAATTTATTGTTTTCTCACCTGGAACTTTAGTTGGGTTATTACAGCTCTGATGGTGAGCCCCTTTTAACCCATGGCTACATGTTCCCTAACAATATCACCCTTAAATTGGTATCCTTGGTGGTACTCTAGATATTTGAGCTGGGAGTCACTTGATGGATTCCTAGCAACTTCATTTCCATTCAGAGAAGGTACAGTGGGTCCTTTGTATCCATTGGGGGTTGGTTCCAGGATCCCTTGTTCTCTTGTTGCCAGGCTGCACCCATGATGTTACTTGGCCATATCTGTCCTGGCTTTCATCCATGAGATGTGGCATGGCACGGTTCCCCCAGGTGCTGTAATGTTATAGATTATTGATTATAGATTATTTTAAATCCAGAATTATAACCAGAAATCAGCAGGGAGACCAGGAGCTCAATTGGAAAGGAAACATTTTTATTTTTAGCTGCGGCTGTTGTCCCCAGACGGAAATACATCCAAATTTCTGGGGCTTGTATTCTAAAATGAACCAAGTTTTTATAGCATTTTGAACAAAGAAAACTACAAATCACATTTTCATTGGTTACATTGAATTAAACACCCTTGTATCTTCATTGGATGTTCAAATATTACAGCTAACACACGTCTCTATCTCTTGTGTTACCCAACAATCAAACCCTTATCTATATGTTTTGTTTCACTGTCCTCAAACTGTTTATGCAGTACTTCCTTTTATTTGGGTTTGAATCTTAGGTTAGGAGCCATTTCCAAATTGTTTACATTCCAAAACAGAGAAATTCACATGACCCAGAATATCAACCTTTGCTCTTAGTGCATGTCAACACTATAATCTTCATCTCCTGAGCATTAGTAAAATTCTGAATTTTAACCAATCTACCACAGTACTTCCTCCTTCAACTGGCATTCAGAGGTACACTGCTTTCTGAAACAGAAGACTAAACTAGTAACCACTAATTAATGATGAATTAGTCTAATTTTTTAAAGCTATCCATTAGTTGCCAACATCTCATGTCAACAAATCCCACAAGCTAACTACAGTATAAAGATGTATGGTCTTTTGCCTGTCTTGAATCTCCTGCCAAGCAATTTCTTACATGCATATGCATTTTCTCATGTGGAGTCACACTTTAATTGAAGCCCAGAATTTATTTTTAATCCAAGACTTGGCACAGCTACATGAAGAGAACTTCTGAGCATTAGGGACTCCCCCATCCCCAGAACTACTAACTGTAGCAAGCAGTGGTTGTCAAAAGTAATGGATTTTGGGGAATGAGACTTCCAGTTCAAAGGACGTAACTTTCATGAAGTATTGAACTTCCACGTATTTTCTCCGTATATGCCTCATTTTGTACCAGTTACTCATTCTTCTATTTTTTGAGTAACATGAAGGGGAAAGAACACTGTTGAACAGTGGCTTTCAAGGCAGTGAGGTGGTGAATACAAGGTGCTGAACTTATTGTGGGGACACTGATACAAAAACGAATCAGGTACAAAAATAGTGAAGTTGATACTGACCCATGGATAAACATACACTCATTTTACTGTAATATGATTACTGTTTTTGACCCTGTGGTTCTTTAAGCATGCTTTCCCCTAAAAACAGGTGAGATTTCAACCCCTACAGTTCATAAACTGATTGTTTGCTTAAAGTGGATATTGATGGATCACTGATTTTTCACTATTGAAAATATGACCAGTGAGTCCCATATGGTAACTGGTTGGCATTGTTTTAATTTAATAACGATAGACTGATATCGGAAAGGCTATTTTGTGACTTTTCTTCAGAAAAAAAAGACGAAGAAATTATGACAGTGACTGACATCCCGTTAATAAGTTATGTCATCATAAACTGACAATCATGTAAAGCTGAACGGTGCCATTGTGCAATGTTTGTGTTCTCAGGAAGCAAGCAGAGATGTAGTTACACCATCAGGACCATTGTACAGGCAAAGCCAGCAGCATTGTTCTGCCACAACAGTCTTGACCCACAACATGCCCCATTGTGCAAGGTGTCCTGATGCACAAGGTATCCTGATGGATAATGTGTCACAATTCACAATGTGTCCTCTTGTGTGATGGAAGCCTCCATTGTGCAATGGGACATTGTCTGTGATGTCCCATTGTGCATTGTGACAATTAATTAGCATTAGTATGGTATCCCCAATAGAGCTCTTTTATCTTAAAGTTACACATTGTAGTTGCTGATACAGTGTCTCAGCCCAGGAATTTTTCTGAATAAATGTTTCAGTTCTGCTTTCCATGAAATCAATACCAATTCAGACTTCCATTCCAGTGGAGTCAAGCTTCCCTACTTAGCTAATGCAGCTATGTCAAAAAATAAATAAATACTGAAATGTAGTCAAAATGGTCCCCGCACACAAATATTTATTTCCACAAGTTCCAGAAAGCCACAGACTGGGGGGAAATCAATCTTTTTCACTTTTGGTTGTACTGCCTAGCCTTTGGTTATACAGAAATGTGAAATCAAGAATAAATGAACAATACAAGTGATTTTGCTATAGCATATTTGAATGCTATTGTAAGAAAAATGCCATATTTATAGCATCTCTTTTTACACTAACATTCAGGTATGTTATTGCAAAATCACTGGTGCAATATTTGTGACATTACCTATTCATTAACATTTGCATTGGGCAGCACTTCATTTATTCCAATATAGTTCAAGTAGAAAAATACTTTCCCTAAACGATAAGAACGTAATTATAGAGCAAATTATCAATTTTTGCCAATACTAGTGATTTGCCTTAGCTGATAAAGAGTGAGAAAGACTTATAATTTTTCAAATGTTACAATTTTCAACAATCTGTCTTCTGTGCAAAGAACAAGGCTCAAAAATGCTAATTTCAACCCACAGGGATATTTGCTCAATACATATTCAAAGTTGATTTAAGAGTGCTGCATGAATGAAAAATAGTCTTCGTGTGGTGTTGACCTAGATCACTGAAAATATAATGTAAAATTGTTTTATTATGTATTTCATTATACAAAAAGCTTGGTATTCCAAGCCCAATCCTCCCCTTTGGCAGTTCCTATTTTTGTTACATGTATGTTCAGAATAAAGCATGTGTTCTTTCTGTCTCTCTCCCAACACTTACCTTAACAATAAATGCACACTAACATATGCTACACTAACATATGTTTCAAACCAGCAAAACAGAAGTAAATTTTATACTGTAACCCTATACACCCCTCCCATAAAACTCAATGCTGCTTAGTGCTGAGTAGACAAGTACAGGATTCCACTGGGCAAAAGGATTAATACTATTTATTTATTATAACATTATGTTGTTGTTGTATGCCTTCAAATTGCTTCCAACTTATTGCAACCCTAAGGCAAACCTACTATGGAGTTTTCAGAGTCTTACTCACCTAAGCTCACACAGTGTGTTTCTATTGTCGAAAAGGGAATTGAGCCACTACACCACACTGGCTCGCATGATAAAATTTACCTTAAACAGCTACTACTTGCTTCCATGTAGAACCCCCACCCTCCCAAATCTGCTCTCGACAGCCTTTCAGTTACCTGGAACAGGGAAAGAGATTAGATGAGGGTGTTTTTTGTACTAGAGGCCAGGGGCTTATAGCATTCAGAAGAGTTTATTATCAACTAAAAAGCAGCTACACTGTAACTTCCAAGAAATGGGGAAAGTGAAGAGTTGGTTTGAAACTAATATGACAACAGTAACTAACTACTTTTGGGACACTGGAACTAAAGCTGTAACCAATTACTTGTTAAAATAAATTTTCAAGCTCTGCTATCCCATTAAGCACAGCACTTCTTAAGACAGGAAAACTCTCCCTCTGAGAAGATTATTTTTGTTATATGTGCAATAGTGAGGCCTTTTGTATTAATATATATAGTGTACCATGAAGCCGTTGTCTTTGTTCATACCTATGCTAATGAATTGGGATTTGTGACTATAGTTCAATTTAGCATTTTCTCTTTTTAGCCTTACTTTGTAAGTTCCTTATTCAAAGGCCACAACTGGTAAATCCCTTAATGTGTGTCCAGGAAGGTTGAAATGTTCTGCAACTAGTTTTGGGGTATTTCCATTTTTAGTGTCAGATGTGTCCATTTATTTTCTTGCATGAAGACTGTCCAGTGGGGCATGGCTGGTATTGTTGTTTTGTGCATTCAAGTCATTTCTGACTTATGGTGACCCTAAGGCAACCCTATTCCAAGGTTTCCTTGGCATGTTTCTTCAAAGGTTGTGTGTTGCCACTGCCATCCTCTGAGGCTGAGAGTGTGATGTGCCCAAAGCCACCCAATGAGTTTCCAAATTCCATGGATGAGCTGGGATTCAAACCCTGATCTCCAGAGTCATAGTCTAATATTCAAACCACACTGCATTGCCAGCATATGATTGTATATATCACATTGGAAGAAGACCAAGTAAATGTCTCTATGGACTTTATCACATGGGGACCTATGTGCTTGTATCCTGAAAATGGTTAAAGTGTTAGCATCCTGGAAAAGCACACAAATGTGCAATTGATTATCATACAGAGAACACAACAATGCATTAAAATCACATTGCTATTGTGAGAAAGTGCATTTGTTATTCAGACAGATGCGAAAAACTCCCGTTGATGGCTTGGAAATAAGTGTTTTGTGCATGCACACAGAAGCAGTAGTTGTGTCACTAGAAGTCACCCAGAGAAATAAATAATTTTACTTACACAATTTTCTTTATAAAGTGTCCCTGCCTCTCCTCAGTGAATGGTTAATGGGAAAGGCTTGAGGAGGAGACATATTCACACACAGAGAGTCGAGGGAGAGAAGCAAGCTGTTTCTCTGTGTCTATGTTGTGCCCCTTTAAGAACAAGGCTGCTTCCCTCTCAACACAACAAAGGAACCATGGGAACAGGTAGAACCCCAGAGATGGTTATCAGACTGCAGCAGTTGTGCAAAGAAAGTGAATTCATAAATGAAATGGAAATGAAACACAGTACGTAATATATTTCATATGTTACCATCCATGTTATCAATCCTATTGTAAGTGAGTAGTTGTTTAAGATTTGGAGGCTGTCTGTAGGCAAATAAAGACCTCCCTTCCAGAACTTGTGAGAAGGCTGTGTTACTCTCCAGAATTAGTTCTAGCTCACTGATGATTCATTTGAGTGGTCTCAGCTGGGAACTATAAGTGATCACTGGGGGTGTTTTGTCATTTTGCGATTTTGGCCTGTCTTGTAGCTTTATAAATAAAGGTTAATAATAATAATAATAATAA
The DNA here is from genome assembly GCF_019175285.1 of Sceloporus undulatus. Lineage (NCBI taxonomy): Eukaryota > Metazoa > Chordata > Lepidosauria > Squamata > Phrynosomatidae > Sceloporus > Sceloporus undulatus. The sequence continues at coordinate 166,856,529 of NC_056524.1, forward strand.
TAATAATAATAATAATAATAAATGGTTCGTGGATTCTAATCTTGTTTTCTCCATTTTGTTTCTTCACCTCCTTAAAACTGTGCTGGCCTTTGCTAGGAGTGGTTTGGTGGCTACTTACACCTCTGTCATACAGTACATTTCTATGAATAATGTTAATAGGAAATGCCTATTTGCTTATCTCCTTAACAGACTGAAGTGACTTAATGTTGCGTGCATTAAGTCAGAAAAATTACATGCCTTGTCTGGGGAGACTAGATTTACTCCTAAAATGATAATGAAACTAGGTTGTCAGTTCTGTTTTATTCCTCCTAAGCTGTCATCTGTTTTCTTATGATTTGGAAGGTAACATTTAATTTCTAAGCAAAGCTACCACTAATAACTGGTGTTGATGGAATATATCATCCCACCCTTGTATATCCACATTTATAGTTTTAAACAGATTGGTACTATAGTGGCAAAGACACATGGTTTGAAAATTAGGATAAAGCGTTTGTGGTTCAACCCAGTTTGAAAAGCAGTTTACAATTTTTCTATATTTTAGGCCCAATACCAGTTCTATCATGGAGGTGGGTATGGCAATTATCTCCGATGATACTGCTGGGGGCAGCAAATTTGCCACCCATTCCCCACTCCAGAAGGCTACACCACAATAGACAGCTCTCTACAGCTGTCTATTTTTCCAATTCCTGACTCCAAGGAGCCAAAGTACTACAGGAAGAATGATCAGATGTGCTACAGCTAGGCTGATTTTTCTGGTCACCTCTCCCCTGATTGCTTAGCTCTGATGTCTCCATAGATCTAAGCACTGATTGAAGTCACTTCTAAAGTCAATAGTCCTCTTTATGTGAAGCCAGTTTCTGGTAGGGGCCATGCAGTGTGTGGTCTCCTCCTCTTCTTCCTATAGCAGTGTGTGTCAGGTACTATACAGAGTGCCAATGTTGCCAACAACTCATTGCCATCAACACCACTGCTTATCAATGCTGTGACCTTCTTCTCCTTCCTTTTTCCTGAGTGGTAGGGATTCTATACTGGTACTGGGGACTGCATAACCCAACATTTATGTGATGGTGTTTATTCTGTTGTTGTATTGCTATGATATCGGTTTAATTATATTGTAAAACTACAGGTTGAATCCACCCTGTCTGGAATTCTGAAATCTAATATACTCCAAAATTATTCCTGGCTAAGATAGTGACTGGCTTTTTGGTGGGTCAGTGTCATATGTCTTAATACAAAGATTAAAAGACAAACTAAATGTGACGTTTAAAACACAGAATGAAATCACAAGTTAAAAATTAAAAACATTAATGCAGCATTAAAACAGAAAGAAATGAAAACAGTACACACCTCATTAAAAGCTCTGAATTCTGCAACATATGGTCATAGAATCATAGAGTTGGAAGAGACCACAAGGGCCATCCAGTCCAAACCCCTGCCATGCAGGAACTCACAATCAAAGCATCCCCGACAGATGGCCATCCAGCCTCTGCTAAGATCTCCAAGGAGAGAAATTCCATCTCTCTCTGAGGGAGTTTGTTCCACTGTCGAACAGCCCTTACTGTCAGGAAGTTCCTCCTAATGTTGAGGTGGAATCAATTTTCCTGCAGCTTGCATCCATTGTTCCAGATCCTGTTCTCTGGAGCAGCTGAAAACAAGCTTGCTCCCTCCTCAATATGGCATCCCTTCAAATGTTTAAACAGGACTATCATATCACCTCTTAACTTTCTCTTCTCCATGATAAACACCCCCAGCTCCCTAAGTCGTTCCTCATAGGGCATGGTTTCCAGACCCTTCACCATTTTAGTCACCCTCCTTTGGACACGCTCCAGTTTCTCAGCTCAACATCCTTTTTGAATTGTGGTGCCCAGAACTGGATATAATATTCCAAGTGGGGCCTGGCCAAAGCAGAATATAGTGGCACTATTACTTCCCTTGATCTAGACACTAAACTTTTATTGATGCAGCCTAAAATTGCATAATAACAACACATTTGATCAGTTTGCCCTTGCGCAATCATATTATACTGTTTCTACCAAATCTGAAATGAAATCAAGCAGAAAGAAATATTATCTATATTTTTGTTTTTGTTGTTGTTACTTATCCTGCCATTAAACCGAGGTGCACAAAGTTCCTTGTTATCTCCATACAGAAATATACTATTCAGTAGTTGTGAAATCTAACAATGTCAATTGTTAATTTTATGTTAATAGTATTCTTTCTCCCTTTCCAATCCCATTTTGAATCCTACTTGTCACTTCAAGCTTGGGATAAGAAAACAAGAGCACTAGTTAAATTGATGGCAAACTTATAGTATGGGCATAATTCTCTCTGATCTCTAGAGTATGTCAAATTCTGAAAGTTTGGCATGTTATTGATCTACGCACATGTGCACACAGAAGCATACACAGGCACACACACTAATTATGCACAAACTAACAAAGCTTGAAAATTTTGTCACCTTAAATATATAGGCCTACTTGATGGATAGTCAAGCCCCATTAAATATAATTACAGGATAAAAAAGTGCCCCTCATATATAAAAAACAAAATCAAGGTATGCTTTTTGGAATTTAAATATTTTTGGAACATTTTCATACCATGGATAGTTGAATCTGTGTATAAAGAATCCATGGATATGGAGGACTAGCTGTAACTACAAACAAATCCATCTGGTAAACTGGCAGGGTGTGTGTGTGTGTGTATGTATGTATGTATTGGCTGGAAGTGGGTACTGACAGACCAGGATGAACCAGTATTTGCAAGGGTAGAAGAAACTGATGGCCGATGGGAGAGGAATGTTTTGGAGGGATGCAATGGTGCACCACCAGAGAGCATGTTGCATTGGCTCCCCTTCAAGCATAGCAAGAAGCCTGAAAGGAGGTCCAGAGCAATGAGTCATGCAAAGATAAAAACACTGACCTTCTCTTCTAAGGGCATGTAATTCTTATATTTCTTTATTACAAAGCATTAAATAATCTAGTCACATTCCAGGCACTGTCATGAAGAATTACTCATCCTCAGCAGAGCCAAGACTAGGACAATGAATCACACAGAGATGCACTGGGCAGTTTCCCTTTGGGTATATAGGAAATATTACAGATGGAATATACCATGTGTGGCTCAATCTAGCCCACCTTGGTATGAGAATCTATTGAGTAAAGGAACAGGAAGCAGCAAAGTGCCAGAGAGGCAGGCATCTCACAGATGACTCTCTGTGCAATGAGAATAGCATAGAGTGGAAACTACCTAATGAGGCAGCTCTTTGAACTGGTGGGCCCTAAAAGTAGTCATTGTTTTAGTATAACAGTACTTCTGCTACCCATCTTGATTGCATTTGAATAGACATCTATAGGAGCCAGAATGCTGTAGTGGTTTGAACATTGGACTACAACTCTGGAGATCAGGATTCGAATCCCTTCTCAACCATGGAAATCTACTGGGTTATCTTGAGTAAGTCACATTTTCTCAGCCTCAAAAGAAGGCAAAGCCAAACCCTCTCTGAGCAAAACATGTTAAAACTTCATGACAGCTTTTACGACCCTCTCTTAGGATCACTATATGTTGGAAACGACTTGAAGGCACACAACAACAATGAACATCTATGGGGTGAGATGCACTTGCCTAGATATATGGATTTTAATTCTTTTTTTCATTGGTGCTGCACCTTTTCCTGGCAGACCTCTTAGCTATTAACAATTAAGAAAACACAAATGCAAAAGATTCCCATACCTGCACCCCTTTGCCAGGAAAAGCTGTGCCTCTTAAAAAAATTAAATTTCCACCTGACTTTCAGCTGTTAAAGGGCATAGGACCTCTACTAGCAAGAGAGCATAATCCTGTTCTTGAAAGGGTAAAGAATATGTCACACACACACACACACACACACACCCCAAAATGCAGGAGCAAGGCTGTTAAAGTCATTGCAAAATGTGTTTTGCAAAAGTGCTCCAGGATATTAATGGAAAAATCTGTGACTAATTAGTCATCAAGAAGGGGAACAGAAGAAAGAAAAGGGGTGAGTGAGTGGGCGTGAAATGAAGTCAAAGGCCTAACTACAAAGGCATGCCTGCTCTACTGTCATAGACAAACTACAGAAAACTTCCTTTGTCTGTGTGTTGGGTAGGGGAGATGCAAAGAATACATGCAAATTTTCTTGTTCTCAGCAAGAAATGATGTCTCATTGAGATGTTCAATATCTCTATGTGCCAACCACTGCAAGATCTTTCATAAGTCAGCCCTCCCCTCTTTGAAGGCTTCTTCAACCTTCCTACTCTCCTTTTTACCCCTTTCCTCTTCTTCAGTGGTTCTGCTCACAAGTTTAAGAGGTTTGGTAAGGTTGGAGCTTGTTTAAAAATTAAAAAAGTAAAACTATCATAATTTATTTTCTACTCACCCTTTTTATGTCTTCATTCTTTAAAACAAACAAACAAACTACTCAGAAGTAGGTCTTAGTTACAATTACTTCTAAACAGGATAGGTTTGCTCCACTCACTTCTAATAAGCCAGTTTTTCCCAGATGGTTCAAGAGAGCAATATTTAGATCTCTGAGGTATGTTACTTCCTTTGCACACTTCACCCAGACTTTTATTTAGAGTCAGTATTTCATTAACTTCACAATACGAGATAATTAAACATCTAAATGCTCTAACTGAAATGAGTATTTATTTGTTAGATATGTGATCTTGAACAATCTGGGGAAAACTGGCTTATTAGAAGTGAGTGGAGCAAACCTATTCTGTTTAGTATTAACTGAATTTACTGAATCATTAACTGAATTTGGAAAACGTGGCTCCTGCTTGGAAAACATATGTTCCACCAATGATCTGTGCTTCTTGATTTGCAGTGAAGAGAACTCAGTTGCGCAGAAAATGTGATATATTAGGCTCAGAGACTCTCAAACCATTTCTGATTAGGAGTTCTGAATGCTTAGTTCAGTAACTGATCTTTGTAGCTATCTACTTTTTGCCATTCTTGCAGTGGAGCAGTGCCCCTAACTGAAATAAATCACTCCTTATCAGACTTTAATAAACAATGTACTTGAGGAGTGAATGAATTGCACATATTGATAGAGCTGGAAAGGAAAATGAGCTGTAGATGAGTGACAAGCTGAACAGTAGCTTTGCAAGTTGAGATCCCATGTTTTCAGACAGCCTTTCCCAACATGAAAGTTCCCAGATATGTTGGATCCCCACAATTTCCAAGCCATAATCTTATTATGGTCTTTGTTGGAAAATCCATGTTGTGGATCTAGGTTGGAAAAATTCAGAAAGAGTGTGGAGCTTAAGAAGCATAGACGATAGAAGCACTTACAAAACTTTAGTCCAGCTTATATTCAAGCAAGTTGTTCTCTTGATATTTTCCATGGTGCTGTAACTACCATGTTAGTTCCTTTGCTTTTCGATATGGGCAGCTACTCAACAGAGATCAGCAGAGATACATCTTTTTGTTGCAAAAAGGGATATGTATTGGCTTCCAGGACTTCCAATTGATACTTATGACTAGTTTTCTGTCATTACATTGGCTTTAGGGGACAATAGCCCTTTTTTTTTTAACTATATGAAAGAAATCAACGTATAGATACAGATAGACAGTCTTATTCATTCTAGCCCATCCCTCATTTATGGTCCCTCTTTCATGAAAATTCTTGCGTTCCAGACAGAAGAATGGTGGTTGTTGCTGCTGTTTTTTTTAAACTACCAAGCATTTATCAGCCTATGATCCTGTAGAAATCATTGTATAGCATAAGAATGATGGTGAACCTTTTAGAGACTGAGTGCCCAAACTCAAAGGTGTTCCTGCATTGGATGTTACCTGGTGCCAAGGGGCAGGACTTCCTGGGGGGCAGAACTTCCACCTTCCTGGTGCCAAGGGGTGGGACTTCCCTGGAGACAGAAGAAGCCCTGGATGGGTGGGGAGAAGAAGAGGAACAGGCATGCACCTGTTCCTCTTTCTCACCCACCCTCCATCTCTCCGTGTACCCTCAGAAATGGCTTCACGTGCCAGAGAGGGCATGCATGCCAGAGGTTTACCACCATGGGCATAAGATGAGATCAAATATGGATATGATCCAGTAATACTTATTAGATGGCTTGTTCGTATAAGTCACAGGCTTTCCATGTGGTTAGAGGGAGCCACTATGTATGGTGGCGTTCAGCAGCACAGTCTTAAAAAAGCCACCTAATGAGAATACAGGTAATGAATCACCATCTTTTCACATGGGTCTTTCTCCCTCTACAGCTCTTAAGCACAAACTAGCACACATTGTTCCACAGGACTATTTTTCTTTCAAGCAAAGGGTTGTGATACAGCAGGGATTTCAATTTGGTGCAAAGATGAGGGTTATTATGTGCCTGACATTAATTTCTCATGGTTACATTTGTCTACAAAAGGCAGTTCTCAGATTGCTTGCAGCAATCAAGATCCTGGTTGTATGCCAGCAGTTCAGCAGATAAGCACTTTTTAAAATAATTATTTTCCAATAGTGTTATTGAAACTGGGAACTACAGGTCAACAGCCTTTTCAGTTTTCATCTTAATTTAGTATATGTTCCAAACATACATAATAGTTGCAAATATAAGTTGAACAGTATTACCTTTCTTTTCTGCATTCAACATGACATCCAACATGCTCTGGTCTTCTATTATTCCTATGTGTTTAGAATTTGCTATAATGTGCCCATAAAACTCTGGATTGTTTTCATTTTTTTTACAAGTAATTTGTTTGTTATACACTACATTATTGAAAAAGAATTCATCATAATTCCACATTATGTTGTTTGGAAAGAAGTGTATTTTGTAACTCAACACATTTCTTATTGCTTTTTCTGACTGTTCTTTGAAAAAAAGTTTTGTGATTAGTGGGATAATCCTAATATAACCTGAATATTTCTTGTCAAGTGTCAGTAAAATGCCTAAAATTGCTCTTTAAATATATTATATATAGCTAGAAATATTTACCAATTAACTTTCTTCATATTTATTATGTTGCTTTTGAAATATATTTTTGTGTATATTATGTTAGCTGTAACTTACTTCCAAGCTCTGAGTAAATCCCATCCCTATTGATTGAGGAGCTGAATCAAAGATGCACATGCACAAACTTTGACTTTAGTATTTATAGGGAATGCTATAGGAAGCCCCAATACCCTAAAGGCATCAGATCTTGGAAGCTAAGCAGGTCAGCTTTGGTTAGTATTTGGATGTGAGACCAGTAATGAATACCAGGACCTGTAGGCTATAGTCCAGAGGAAGGAACTGGCAAAATCACCTCTGAGTATTCCTTTGTGAAAACCCTATGAAATTCATGGGGTCACCCTAAGTCAGCAGGTGACCTGAAGGCATGTGCACACACATAAGAGACCATAGTATTTATAGTGGGAAAAATTGCCTTATAGTTTCTTCTCACTGCAATGGATTTGCACCATTCAATTCTCCTGGCTAAATTATCTTTAGCAGGGTAGACAACACCTGGAAAGCTGGTCTCTTAGTCTCTATGCATACGCAATGGGCTTCAGAGGTGGCATTTTTGCATTGGTACGAAGGGGTCAAGGGATCCCTTTTTTCATTCTTCAGCCCCAAAGTTTGCCCTGCACTCCCCTTTTTACCAGTCATGCATCACTGCATTAAAAACTTATTGGCAAAGGAGGAAACCAAGTCCCTTTTTGCTTGTCCTGCAGGTTGGTGCTAACAAGTTTTTGGTGCTTTTTCCTCTGCTGGAGCCAATTCCAGACTATGTGGCTGGGAACCAAGACTTGGAGTTGAAAGTGTGTACTGCCTCTGATGTTTCCACTGTGTCTGCGGCAGGGAATGTGTTTGAAATGAAGAGGGTCTTGAGAGTCTTGCTTCCTGTTCCATTTGTTTCCCCTTCTCTGGCTTCTCCTTTCCAGCAGCTCAGAGCTGGGGTGAACACAATGCAGATTCCATTGGATACTAGCTGGACCTGACTTACATTTCCTTAGCTGTGATCCAGATTGGTCCAAATCATTTTGCTGTCTGAAGCAGAACAGGAAATGCACCCACTGTTCACTGAATTCAAGATTCATAGTACTCTGAGCATGCCAACTTCTTTTGGCCTTTGAGACAGAAAAATCTCAAAAGTCTTCTCTCCCATTCGTTTGCAGTAAAAAATAAATCATAATAGATGAAATAACTAGGACTTTGCTGCCTTTTTATATGACATCCAAAACCAGTGGCCAGAAACAATTGCCTTATTTCTGTCTAACCATAGGGCTGTCCTTCAACTCTGAAGCAATTCCTTTTAAATAATGCTCTGGGTTGAAAGAATTCACCATTGTTTCCCAGTGCATTGTTCTAGAAAGGCAAGTGGTCCTGACTTCTGTGAATGGAACTGGAGAGTGCCTACTCCATTCTAAAGAAATGCAGCCTGTCGAGTTCTGTTTTAATTTTTGAAGTCTCATGATGTATAATCACACACCTTGCTCTGGGTAATTAGGCTTTTCACAATATACTTTGATGCCACAGTACATTTTATGCCTCTTGCAAACAGCATTCTAGCTTTGTTGCTTAAAGCCATTTTCCAATTAATATAAATTATTTGGATGTTGGATTATAAGCACAGCTAATGGGAAATGCACAGTTGAATTCACTAGTATATGCTAGCATAAATGTTAACACATTTACTTCCTTGCCTGCTGTTTCCCTTTGTAAGAACTATGAACGAGAAAGAAGATTGTTATACCTATCAAAATGCAGAATAAAGGTGGTAAACTTTATTTCAGGAAGTATACATGAGTAATGTCTGATAGCACAAAAGAATGAAAAAGCAATAAATATGAAAATGTTGGCATGAACTTAATTAGCACACATTTCCCAGGGTTACAAACCAGATGATTGTAAGTGGCTTAGGTTTTATTCTGGTAAATGTGAAATAAATGTAGACATTCATTTCTACATTGCTCCTGTGTTACTCCTTTCCCACCCTTATAACTGGAGAAAGCGTGCATTTGGATTTAACCAGTACCAGAAAGAAACATTCCAAATGTTTTAATTTGATCAGTATAAATGAATCAATTTGGAACTGTTTGTCATCTTGTTGCAGAGTTGCCACCATTGCTATCTATTTACTTATCACATTTATAATGTATTGCTCTTTTTGTATAGAACTCACAGCAGCAGACGATGGGTTCATGTGCAATTGACATTCCAAGTAACAACCTTACTGAAACTTTGATTATATTAGAGCATGTAGCTGGACTTGATGACTGGGGAATTTGGGGGTTTGCCATTCATAGGGTCACCACAAGTCGAAGTAGACTTGAAGATAAACATCGAAACAACAACAAAAACAGCAGCTGGATCATGTAGTCGCAGACCATCCTAGATAATTTTTTTTGCAAAATGAAAGGGCAGGACAAATGTTGTAGGAATTCCTGGAAGGAGAGACAGAAGTCACAGATGTCCCAGTGAGAAATGAAATTGTTTCCTCTACTTTCTTTTAGATTGTGCAGAAAGAGGGCATAGCAAAGGAGTGCCTGCATAGAACAGTCATAGTTTGGGAAGCATTTTTCTTGATGATGAGATGTTGGTTGCAGATTGAAATGAAGAGGAAGCTTATCACATCTTATAAAAATAGTGACCCATATCCTCCAATACCACTTAAATGCAGAGACTCTTACACACAGAGTCTTGTGGGGGTTGGAGACAAGGAGAGCAGTAAGTGATTATCTCTTTTCTGGTTTGCTGCTTTCCTGCTTCAGATCACATAACCACCGCAACATTTTCTTCCATTTTTCATGTTCATTGGTGACTAGTGGCTTTCGTGCAAGAGCAGCAGTGCATATAGAATCATAGAAGCATAGAATCATAGAGTTGGAAGAAACTGCAAGGGCCATCCAATCCAACCCCCTGCCACGCAGGAACTCTCAATCAAAGCATCCCCGACAGATGGCCATCCAGCCTCTGTATAAAGACCTCTAGGGAAGGAGACTCTACTACACTCCCAGGGAGTGTGTTCCACTGTCGAACAGCCTTTACTATTTGAGTTTGAGTTGGATTTTCTAAGGAGCTATCCAAATGGTTGATCCCGCTGTCAAAACAAGTTCAGTACTGTACCTCAGAAGTTCTTTTAAAGTTTGGACTGAAATCTGAAGTAGGAATACAAATAATGTTTGAAAACATTTTTCCTGAATACTGGGAAACCCTGACAGGGAAAATCCTGGTCTGACCAAACTCCTTTGCAGTTTGGGACATATTCTTTGCAAAATTCACATTTGTTTTTATTTGCACTTTTATGCTCCCTGTAACCAGCCCCTGTCAAAATCTGGTTGAAGTCCTTTGGATCTGCTGAAGTTTCCAAACACTCCAACACACGTCAGTCCTTACAGTGATTGTGTTCAAACAAGATGTCCCTTTGATATAAATCACCATATCAAGATTAGATATTTCCAGGAACTGGCATTTTTTACATGCTAGCATTAATTATACAAATCTATTTCTGAGCACACTAGAGATCTAAGGTCAGGGCTCAATCTAGGAGAACACTCAAACTGTAAATCTGTGTCTTCAGAAAGAATGTAACCCCATCTAGCAAATACAAAGTATCTGTTCCCTGACCTGACTTACTGACCAGAAGCACCTCTGTTTTGTCTGCATAAATGTTCATTTTGTTCATTCTCATTACTGATATCACACATTGGGTTAGAGCTAAAATAGTTCCCTCAGATTTGGGTGGAAAAGTAAAAAGCATTGGATGTCATCAGCATATTGTGTTACTGATTAACCTGCTAGCATGAAATAGGACTCCTATCAAAGAGGAGAGAAATATCTAGGATGTGCTAGATTTTCTTCTTCTAACTTCCTTTATAGCAGTCTGCCACAAATGTTAGTATGAAGGTCTAATTTTCACCATTTGACAGACGAAGGAGGGCCCATTAATTATCCCAGTGCTCAAAAAAATTATGTACTTACTTCTTCCCCTCCATTACTGCATCAGTAATAGATTAATTAATAATATATCTGTATAAATTTAGATAAATCTCAGTATCATGCTATACTGCTATGACACTATTATTCCATTTAACTGCTATTGTTGCCTCTTGTGGAATCCTGGGATTTGCAGTTTATAAAGGGGCATTTAGGATTCTCACCCAGAGAGCTCTTAGGCCTCACTAAACTACAAATCCCAGTGTTTCACAGGAGGCTGCCATGGCAGTTAAAGTGGAATGATAGAGCTATAAAAGTGTAGTGTGATTTTGCCTTGATGCTTCATGTTTTTTTGATAGTTTGATACTTGGGATGTGATAATCAGTCTGCTTTGTTTTCAGTGAGTGCTTCCAAATCCACACGCTTTTTCTTCCTGTACTTGATTTGTATCCGGGTGTGAGGTTTTGTGTTTTCATTTGAAATTCATGGAATTTTCAGTGCGTTCACACACATCCCATTTGAGCATTGATTTGTGTTGTGCGCCTAATATACACAAGTTATACAAATTGACGAAAGCATGTTTCTGAATAATTTATCAGGTGGTGTTTGCATTTTAAAGCATACATGCTTTTGTCTGCACGATTTCATGGAAATGGGCTATGAATCTCACAAACATGCCAGTGCTCCAGGTGGGCTGTAGAATTTTTTCCCCACAATATGTTGTGTGGCTTGAAAATGTTACTTTGTTTGAGACTATCAAATCCAGCAAGTCCCCCCCCCCTCCGGCATCCCTATAAGATTCAGTGCCTAGAACTGGAACAGACCATTGAAGGGGATTCTCTCCCCCCACACACACAAACACACACACTTTGTGTATGTGTAAATACCCTGTAGTTTTTATTACCTATAAACTGTCATAATGATCAGGCTTCAGGGGAAAAACATTATCCATTATTTAGCAACATTTCTATTTACATAAAAGTTATTCAATTCATAACCACAGATTATTTTAGAAAATGTTATTTACCCTATTTCATCTGAGTTAAGAAAATGAAGTATTCAATTATTTAAGAATTGTACCGGTGATTTCCTTTAATGGGGTCTTCTGACAAAGCAATATAATAAAGAAAAGATTTAGCCATAAAGAAATCATTCTCTCATTCCCCCTCCCCCCCATGTTTAAGAAGATTATACTGATTTTACAGGTTGTAGGAGACTGATTCTTTGAATTTGTGGTTTCTGCACATACCAGTGATTACATGTGCCTGTTTTGATTTTGTGCTCTTCATTGTTTGTGCCATTTAACAGATTAACATGAAGTTACAAGTAGAGAATTAGAAGGGTCCAAAATTTGTGGCAGTCTCTTGGAGAGAAGTTATTCTACCTCGCATATGTGATTTCTTTATACCTGCTTATTCAGGAACCAAATTTGCTGTAAAAGATGTAGTGTCCAGGAATACCTAGATTACTGCACTCTTATAGTGCTACTATTCCACTTTAACTGCTCTGGCTGCCTCTTGTTGTATTCTGGAATTTGCCGTATATCTGCTATGTTAACTGAGATATACCCCTAAATGTATCTATTTTCTGTTGTTGTTGTTGTTGTTGTTGTTGTTGTTGTTGTGCACCTTCAATTCATTTCTGATTTATGGTGACCCTAACGCAAATCTATCATAGAGTTTTCTTGGCAAGATCTGTTCAGAAGAGGTTTGCCATTGCCAGAGACTGAGGCATGTGACTTTCTCAAGTTCACTCAGTGGGTTTCATGGCTAAGCTGAGAATCGAACCCCGGTCTCCAGAATCATAGTCCAGCACTCATGTCCATATGGCTCACCATTCTGTTTATTCTCTAGACAAAAGTAAATAGTTTTATATAACAAACGCATCAACAAAAGCTGACTAATGAAGAAGTTTTTACAAATTACTAATTTTGTAGGACTATTATGTACCACAGTCTGGCAAAGTGGCCTTGTAAATGAACTAAAGGAGACTGCAACAGCAGAGATTATGCTTTCCCTATGGCTTTATTGTCAACATGCATTTCCCCAGCCATTTGCTATGTGAGCAGAGGATGCCCTTTCTTCACAGCATTACCCAGTGCTGTCACACTGACTTCACTAGAGCATGGTCTGTATATGTGGGAGCCTGGTGCAAACTGCACAGCAATTGGAATAAACATTATAATAAACTTTATCTTGCAGAAGAAAAGCTTTCCCCATGAATTGAGTTAGTTCTTCCAGCTCTATAGTCTGACAAGTTCTTAAACCTGCAGCTCTTGCTGGCTTTTACATGGTAGCAACCATACTAAGGCCATTTTCCTCTGTGAGCTGATTTGAGTTCAAGTCCTGTTGTCTTCAGTGGGTTGAATGTTAATGTGTTTTCGAAGTGAATTCATCTCTTCACTGATTTAGTGTCTCTGTTTTGGGCTTCTAATTTTTCAACATTTCTGCCTAAATATTATGAAGCTGTGTTTTATCATGCCAGACCACTGGTCCACCTACCATGATTCTGAGCTAGTCAAAACATGAGTTTTGAACAGCAAGTCCCAACATCCTCTAATTGACACAGCAAGAGTGAGGAATGCTGGGCATTATAGATCAAAAACATTTGGTAAATCATATGATTCATATTCTTGCTCTGCTCTCTTCAGGTACATGTATTTCTCTGCCCTTTGACTTGAGATCCCTTTAGTTAGTGTTGCCATGCTAAGGACTGCACCTGAGGCTTATGCATAGAAACAACATGTCCATTGAACTATGACCCCTATGTATGAATATGGTAATATTAGTTGGTGGAATTTAGTCCAAGACTGTGATGCAAATAATAACTATCATCCCTTAAATGAGCCCTTTTGGCATATTATATATTCCTTACAGTGCAATCCTAGACACATTTACTCAGAGTTTAATCTAGCTGTGTCCAGTGTATTCTTTAGGGATGTAGCCTTTGTTATGTACTGTTTCCTTTGCCTTTACACTTTAGTATAGATAGCAAAGAAAGCCAGCAAGGTGTAGTGATTTGAACATTGGACTACAATTCTGGAGATCTGGATTTGATTCCCTGTTCAGTCACAGAAACCCACTGGTGATTTTGGGCAAGTCACACTCTCATCCCCATGATAGGGTCACCGTAGGATCACCATAAGTGAGAAACAGCTTGAAGGCACACAACAACAGCAAATAGATATCAATATACTATTAAGTTTTTTTGGGGGTGCACCTTATTGGGTATTCTCTTTATAATACTAAATATATCTTGTGTCTACAATACTCCTCTGTTAAGAGTAGGCGTTTGTTTCTCTAAAGTTCTGCCTTGGGTGAAGCTTTTTGTAAAACCTGTCGGACAGAGTCAATTAGTAAGATAGGCCAGACCAGAATATCTGTCTTCCCATCTCATTTCTCTTTCTTCTCCACTAATTCTGTCCACTCTCTAAAAAAATGTGTGTGTGTGTGTGTTGCCTGTTGACTTATAGTGACCCCAGGAATTTCATAGGGTTTTCTTATGCAAGGAATACTCAAATGTGGCTTTGCCAGTCCCTTTCTCTGAAATATAGTCTATAGCACCTGGTATTCATTGCTGGTCTCCCATCCAAGTACTAACCAAATCTGACCCTGTTTAGCTTCCAAGATCAGATGAGATCTCGTGACTTTAGAGGATTGCCATTTTATAATTAATGGTTTCTAATCTGTTCTGTTATCCCAATGGGTCTGGAATTTTAAAAAATTAAACTGATGGTTGTCTTTGGCTGACTGGCTTTGATGTCAGAGAGGAGTTGGCATTGTTTTCTTTCCATGGGCAGATGAATGTTTCCAGGAGGCAGAGACATTGGAGACTTTAGGTGATGAAGCCTGAATATTCATATCTGGACATGAAAGCACATGAGTATCTGATGTGAAACAATTGTCCTTTATCTTTAAGAGGATGGTTTGGCATTTTGAATCACAATGCAAAGGTGGAGTTTGCTAAAGCAAAGCTCTTAGCAACAAAATAGGGACAACACATTCTAAAAACATGAGAAGGATTCTGTCTCAGAGTATGATAGGGGCAGGGATGACCTTTTGGACATTCTTGCCTCTTTTTTTTTTAAAGGTGGAAGTAGCTTAATCTTCATTGCAGGAAAGCTGACTTAGCCATAGAGCCATAAGATGACTTTAGACAGTTCATGGTGTACATATACTTCCTATCCGTAAAAAAAAAAAAGGTTCTATTAGTTTGGGGTTATTTTGGGGTGGGGGTGGCCATACGTACAATACTTTAAAATATACATTGTGAACTTTAAGGATTATATCAATACAAGTCATCATCTAGATTTTATAGAATGTCTTTGTTATTGATCAGGAAGTACTAGGAGAAGGTCACAAATACACTTTCTCCTCCATTGTAAGTCCCCCTTAATGGAAAATTGATCAAGTTGATATTTTCTCTGGAAAGTGATCTTACATTTTAAAAACAGGGTTTGCTGTGCTATAATTTGTTTCTCCCCCTTCCTCACTAATCGGAGGGTTTTGTAGCCCAGAAAAAGATTTGCCATGCAGCTGCAGCAAATACCACCCAGAGACTAATGGAGTGTCAAAGAGTTTAATTAGATACTAAGGTAGGAGTTATAGGCATCATTATGGACAGTAGCAGAGCCTGCAACTTGGAAAATCCTCGTATAGTTAAAGTGTTGCTTAAATATTGAACTAGCACTTCTGCGTTGCCTCTGCTACAGGAGGCAGAGAGATCAGATCATAGCATTCATGAAATCAGAAATGCATCACTCCTAGATACAAAATAAGAAAGGCCATGACCTTTGCATAGTTATTTTGTTGATTATGAACCAGATTTCAGGTTCCAATCCCTGATGCACTTCTGAAGCCCCTTGGAAATAATTGCTTATGAGCCAAAACTATGAGGACTTTTTCACATGGAGGAGGCAAGCATCATTAAATAGTGATTAAATTGTGCTAATAGTGTGATCAGGGTAAAGATGTATTTATAGCCCGCCCAATCACAAGGAATCTGGGCGGGTTACAGCAATAAAAATACAGAGAATACAATAAATAAAATACAATAAATAAATAAAATACAATAAAAGAGAGCGATGTGAGTTACAGAATTCACAGTTAGACCTGATGGAATTGGGCCTGTCTTTTTCTCTCCCTCACAGGTCTGATGATGACAGTAGGTACGGAGGGAGGGTTCTTCTTCTTCAGGCAAGAGTTTTATTTTAATTAATTTTAATTTAATTCTTCTCATTAAATTTAAGAGAAAATTTGGTGGACAGAGCAACGTAAGTCACAGTGTGATTATTACACACCCATGCACTTCTTCCATTCATGTCCCGTGCTTAAACAGTAATGGATGCATAACTGGGTACTAACATGTCTATTACTATTTAAACACGGGACATGAATGGGAGAAGCGTGCAGGGGTATGATAATCACACACCCCCCCGATTGTGCTATTAGCATAATTTAATTGCAATTTAATGATGCTTACCTCCTGTATGAAAAAGTCCTGAGTGTAAATGCAACAAACCTGAGTTAGAATGGGGCTATTGGCTTGTGGATCAGAAACTGCAGTACAAGATTCTGGTGCTTTTAAAGCATTTCTTCTTCATTGCTGTACACAATATTTGATCAGTGAAAATTTGCACATCTTTTACTCAGAGGATTGTGTTCTGGGATATTTTCTTAAGCAAAATCAAATATCTTAAAATCCAATTTCAGATTTCAAATAGGTTACTCTACAGAGCTGTTGAATTTGAGCTGAATTTAAATAGGTTTAATGTCATGGATAGGTTTGATGTCAGAGATTTAAGCTATGGTGATGGGGAGTGTTCAGATGCATACCACACCAGCACCTCCACTGTTACTGCCTTGCCTATCACCACCACCGCCACCATTTGAATTGTAGGCCCCCACCATGAACCATAAGAGTGGAAATGGGGCACCTTGCTTTACTCACATACCCAGACACCCCCTTCTGACACCACAAGGCACAACTGCAGCCTGTGAGAAAAGTGGTGTTGCAGGTAAGAGGGCTTATGGCCATCTGGTCTATTAGCTGTTACAGCAGAATCTCTGGGTAACTCCATTATGAATGGATGTTCATTTTAGACCAGGCTAAGGACCAGTTGGGCTCTGGTTGAGCCAGATCTGTCAGAATGGCATCCACTCTGTCCACGCCTATCCCAGAGCTGTTAGCCTGTATTATCTAAACAGGATGATGGGAACATGGGCTCTTTGGCCCATGCACAAGCCCCTTAGTTGTGCGTATATCCAGTTAGCATTGAACAAAGATTTTGATGGCATTTGGCTACAGCCAGTGGGTTTGGAATCTAGCTCAGTTTCAGCAAGCAGACTGAAAAAAACATATAGAGATGAATAATAGCTTTCCAGTTTCTTGAATGCTGTGATCCAACCTCTGTACTTCCTTTACCAGAGATAACACAACAGTTAACATACAGCAACAAACTCAGTTCATAAAACAGCCAAAAAGTTCATGTTCTATATTCCTTCATATATTCATGATTTTTTACACTTCAGTTAATCACAGGTACAGCAACCTTAAAAAATGTCTAAGAGAAGTATCTGTATTAAGAAAGGGATGTAGCCATGATGTTGCTATCTGTAGTGTTATCTGTAGTGTTATCAAGGAGCATTAGTCAATGGTGGCTAGAGGTTTCCATATCAGTAGAGCAGTAAATCCATGCTGGGTTTTAGCCTGAATTGTTAATGATCTATCCAATGTGCTGAACTTATCAGCTGAGGGTCTATGGTTCAGCTGCTTGGGATAGCACCTAAAGTTTGAACTAAAATCTGGACTGATTCACTGCCCCATTTACATGGACATTTCCATCATCCACTATTATTAATTCTGTATGATCCCATTCTACCCTTCACCAACAATAATGCTAATGTCACAAGCTTATCCCTCCCCACTCCCAAAAGAAACATTTGTTCATTCTTCTTAAAAGAAAGAACAAACTAAGATGCTTATTGTAAAGTGCTTGCATAGTTATATGCCCATGAGGCTCTTCAGGTGCTGAAAGATTTTAAACAGCAATAGTTTCCTAAATAGTGGATTATTCAACAGGCATGTTATTAACTCGGTGAGCAAACTGAATGCAGGATTTATTCTGTGCAGACCAAATTTGATAATGTTGTATAGGTTGTTGTTGTTGTGTATGTTCAAATCATTTCTGACTTATGGCAACCTTATCACAGAGTTTTGTGGCAAGATTGGTTCAGAAGGGGTTTGCCATTACCTTTCTCTGAGGTAGACAGAGTGTATTTGCCCAAGTTCGCCCAATCTGTGGACTAGCCGGGATTTGAACTCAGATCTCCCAGTGTCCTAGGCCAACACTCAAACCACTGCACCATGCTAGCTCTTGTTTTACCCTTACTCCAGTGATATACTTTTGAACTGAGAGAAAGCTACACATCTTTGACTCATTGTTTTAATATTAAGAAAATATCCATAACACAGCAGGAAGTCTCTAGCATATTTCATTCCCTATACAATGGTTTACTCTGACAAAGTTCATATGCTGGGATATTTAAACATGGACTCCACTTCCAACCAGACAGCACCATGTGATAATAGTATGATGATGAAAGCTGGATAGTGAAGAAAACTGATAGGAAGAAAATTTATTTGAAATGTAGTGGTGGAGAACAGTTGTACGATATCATGGAGTGATAAAATGACAAATAAATAGGTATTAGAATAAATCAAGCCTGAACTCACTCTAGAAGCGAAGATGACTATAATGAGACTGTTATACATTGGATATATCATAAGAAGACCTGACTCACTAGAAAAGACAATAATGATTGCTAAAGTAGAAGGCAGCAGGAAAAGAGGAAGACCACATTCCAGACGGATAGATTCAATCAAGGAAGCCACAGTCCTGAGTATGCAAGACCTGAGTAGAGCTGTTGGTGACAAGGTGACTTTTAGGTCTCTCATTGATAGGGTTGCCATAAGTCGGAGTTGACTTGATGGCAGGTAACAACAAAATAAGAGTATTTATCAGGACAATATCCATTGGCCATGCTGGCGGCCATTAAAAACTCTTTTTTAAAATGAGAGGCAGAGATTCTGAAACCATTAACTGCTTTATAAGTGACTTGATCCAAACAATCATGCACAGTGCTAGTAGTTAATAATGCCATGATTTCATTTATAGAAACGGGGGAGGGGGGATAATTTGTATGAAGTCTTGTTACTAAACATGGAGGTGATATTTTATTAATTGCTATTAATCCTTAAATTTTTGTCTACATTTGCTTTTAAATATTTCATTGAGACGCAACAGTCTGTGTGTCTGTACACATTCACAGGAAAAAAAAAACCCTTTAAGGACCTGGTTCCCTATTCTGCTGTTAGAAAATTGGAAATATTTCCATGTGATTAATGTAACTAAACAACACATGTTGTGCAGCATCAAGCTGGAGAATAAACAATTTACATTAAGATTTGAATAATGAATTAATCTGACAAAATCGATGTTTGTGGACATTCTGGGAAGAAACCAAGGAGATTAAATTAATCCTATAAATTTTTCATGGTGAAATATATTTGGCTCTGTGACATTGAATATTTACTGGGCTTTTGAATAGCAGGACCAAAATATTGACCTAGACAGACATGCCTGGGAAGCTCATAAACCGCATCTATTTAAGAAAGTATTTAACAAGGGGGAATGGAAACATTAGGGAAAAATACTTTCTAAAAACATAAACTGAATCCAAGATGTCATTTGAATCTCAGCTGGTTGTTTGTCTGATGCACATTTCTGGTTTCACAGAATCTTGAAAATATATAGTGAAAACTACTTTTGCTATAAAATGATGTTCATGAAGAAAAGGAAACTACAAAGATGTTGGGGTGAGGAATGTGGTAGGGCTGGAATTCATGACTGCAGTTGCATATTCATATACACAAGCCTTAAATATTCAGTAGTATAGGAAATATCCAGGAACTGTAAAAGTGTCTAAGCCTGATTGACCAGACATCAGCTGCTGTAAGCATGAGGAGTCTGTTCTGTTGATTGGGACAC
This sequence comes from Sceloporus undulatus, assembly GCF_019175285.1. Lineage (NCBI taxonomy): Eukaryota > Metazoa > Chordata > Lepidosauria > Squamata > Phrynosomatidae > Sceloporus > Sceloporus undulatus. The sequence goes on from NC_056524.1 coordinate 166,876,458, forward strand.
CACAGGCTGATGTTTCCATCTCTGTTTCAAGGAGGAATTGTGATAGAAATCTTACTTCTGACTGTCACATCCATGAGCAGGAAAGAAGGACATTATTCTGCTGTTTCCTGATCAACAGGAGAACAGACCCCTGTAGCTTGCAGTGGCTGATGCTCATTAAATTAGGATGATATGTGTGTGCGTGTGTCAGGCTAGGAGATGCTACTTAATTAAATATAATTTGAATTGATCTCGATTTATGGCAACACTGTGAACGAGAGACCTCCAAGTAACCCTGTGATCAACAACCCTACTTTTGTCTTGCAAACTCAGGGCTGTGGCTTCTTTGATTGAGTCTACATGTGCAATGAGCCAGCAGGATTTAGTGTTTTGAGAATTGGACTAGGACTCCACGGTACCGGTGTTCAAATCACGACTCAGCCCTGAGAATCCACTGGGCCACTTTAGGTAAGTTGCATTCTATCTGCCCAAGAGAAAGACCATAGCAAACCGTCTCTGAGGAACTCTTGCTAGGAGAACCCTATAACACAATAACTATAAGTCAGAGTTGGCTTGAAGACACACAACAACAGCAACTCCCTGACATCAATTCTCTCTTTCTGTGGTGTTACTTCACCCTAATTGCTTACAGTGCCCCAATCTAGAATAGCTCAAATAGTATAGAAGCATCATAAGAAGTGATGTGGACATACTATAAGAAATGGTATGGAAGCACCAGGTTATATCTTCTATGTCAGTGGGACAATGAATGCACTTTAGAGTTTAGTCTAGGTTTCAGTGGAGGTGCTAAACTCTGCTGCCTAAATAAGTCTAGTGCCTGTTAAAGCAATATCAAACTTGGAGTGGATTTACTGTCCCCTTGACATAGCAGAGACCAGCCACCATTGGTAAGGGCCATTCTACCAATAAAAAGAAACTAAGCTGTGCCTCACAGTTCTTTTAAAACCATTAGGGCTTTGTGACTAAATTTTCCTGGACAAGATGAAGTAAGTTGTGGTAGGTCAGGCTACTGCTATGACCCTTAGAATGTGGTACAGATTAATGATGGGTGGCATTGTTTGTTACTCCTCATTCCTTCACGATTCCTCACAAAGCAGCTTCTCAGAAAGCTCACACAGCTGATGCAGCAATGTTAATAACTACATTAATACAGAATACAGAGTAAAGTCACTGTTGTAGGTAATGGGTACTGTTCTCACATTTTAGCCCTTTATTTATATCCCACCATTCTCCCAACATGGGATCAAAGGCACCATACACCATTTAGTACAATGTATACAGCACAATTTAAAAACTGTTAATGCAAAACTAAGAACACAAATTTAATTTATATTTAAAAATCACACGTTAAAAACCACTAAAAACAGCAGTAAAAACAAGTTAAAAACAGCAGATTTTTTTTGCAGTTGCTGTGTGCCTTCTAGTTGTTTCTGACTTATGGCAATCTTTAGGTGATCCTATAATGGGATTTTCTTGGCAAGTTTCTTCAGAGGGAGTTTGCCATTCCCATCTTTTGAGGCTGAGAGAATGTGACTTGCCCAATGTCACCAAGTGAGTTTACATGGCTGAACTGGGATTCAAACCCTACTCTTCGGAGTCACAGTCCAGCACTCAACCCACTACACCCCACTGGGTCTGCACTTCATTCCAAAGACACCTAAAACATAATAAAATAATAACACTAACTTCCCTGCTCAGTACATTAACAGCTTTATGTGGTGGTGCATTGGTACTCACGTTGTTAGTGCCAATATTATTGGACACTAATACAGATTAGATAGAAAACATTAAAATACAATAGTGGATTCACTCTCATGTATCATATGCATTAGAAACAAGGCATGCTTATACTTATGTTGAAATGGTTCTAAGAGAGATGGAAGAGAGTACTCCACTCTTAGATGAAATTGTTATTAGTCTATGGTGATTAATAATGCATGAGCTGTGTTATGTGTATTACTCCCAAAGACACAGAACTGTTAAGTATGGAATCCACGCTTGTAAAGATTTGGCACATCTTGAAAATGATCAAAGACAAGGATCAAGGTTAAGGAAATGTTTTATTACTGGCTACTCTTCCTGAAAAAACAAATGCAAAAGCAAAATTAAGTGAGATGAGTGCCCTCAAAGCACTTTCTCTACATCCTTCAGAGCCAACATTTTCCCTTCACTGCCATATGCATTTAGGGGCTTTATCTGTGTGCATGTGCATATTTAATGGTGAACACACTCTGCCTGGCTTCAATTGTATGATGTGTTCACTTATCTCCAAGCCATTTTGAATGTAATTAGTCTTTTAAAATTCATTTTGCTCAGTGAGCCTTCATGATCTCTCTCTCACTTTCCACAATTTTCTTTTCTCCAAAATTTGCTCTTGCAGTGATGGCAGCTAGCAGAAGGAACAAAGAGTGGAAGGCCACTTCCCTTTCCCCTGTTCAATCTATCAATAACCTATGGAAAATGTAGTTTTCCAGAGGGCTATTGCTATGTCAGTCCATATACTGTAGATGTCATCTACATTTTCCAGAGGCTATTTAAAATCATCCATTACATACTAGCATAGAAGTTGCTGGTAGAAGCACCACACATTAAAATGGCAGTGGGAAGGAGATTTGAGGAGAAAAATAAGAGGTAAGAATATTAGGGATTGCCAAATGGTGATGGGGAGGCAATAATTATTATAATTATTATGTTCTGTTAAAAATTCTAACCAAACTATAATGCCACTGCATGACCTTGGGCAACTCACACTCTCTCAGCCTTAGAGGAAGGCAAAGGCAAGCCTGCTCTGAATAAAACCCTCTAATAGAGTCATCATAAGTCAGAGTTGACTTGAAGACACATAACAGCATTGTAAGCTTGAGGGTTTGTAGTTTGGAGCCTAAAGTTATCTCAGCAACAACTCAAGCGTAATATGTATATTCTCGTGTACATACAGACTCTATCAAGCACATGGAGAGTTTGATGCCTGTAATTTGAGTCATCCAATGTATTACATATACCATGTTTCAGTCTATTTGTGTGCACAGTTATCCTCATCTGAAATCTCAGTATGAGCTGCAAACCATTTCCCCCCTCTATAGGACTAGGTCCAGGTTTTGAGAGACTGCAGTATGATTCCTTTCTATTTCACTTGATTCTTTGATTGTACTAATGACTTTGAGTGACTGAAATGGTAAAAGGTCTGGAAACTTTGAGGGGTGACTTAGGGACCTGGGTAAATTTTGTCTGGAGTAGAGAAGGTTACGAGGTGACATGGTAGCCATATTGAAATATTTGAAAGTATGTTATATTGAAGAGGGAATAAGATTGTTTCCTGATGCTCCAGAGATTAGGATACAGAACAGTGGATTCAAGCGACAGGAAAAGATATTCCACATGAACATTAGGAAGAACGTTCTGATGGTAAGAGTGGTTTGACAGTGGAATATGTTGCCTCAGAGTGTGGTGTAGTCTCCTTTGTTTTTAAACAGATGGCCATCTGTCAAGAGTGCTTTGATTATAGGAGGGGTTGGACTGAATGGCCCTTGTGGTCTCTTCCAACTTTATGATTCTATGAACCCCACAAAGTAGCATTTTGAATATCTGCACATTTTCCTGTCTCAGTAAGATGATGTTTGATGGCTTAGCTAACAATTTTAATGGTTTCTTTTAATGGATGAATATGGACAAATTAGTTTATTGCTTGGAAAATCATTCTAATGCCTTCAGCTGTGCCACGGACAACAAACACATTTTCACAGCAGATAGCACTGATTAAAATCTAATGACAGTCTTGCATTGTATTATGTGAGTATTCGGACCACACACACAACAACTACCAATTTAAGACTTCACATATATACATTTGATGTTTTCTTATTTTATATTCTGACTTGTCATGGAGAAACAAATAGAACTTAGAAGATCTCAAAGGTGAAAGAACCAGCATGATGAATGTACATGTCTGCATGAGAACAGTGAGTATTAAAAGAATGATTGCTATAACAGGCCATTTGTTGTGAAGGATAATGGCTATGTTGGGTTAGCTATTGATAATCCACATTTCTGGATCCCTGGAATCAAACCTCTTCAATGTGCTGCTTCTTGAAGTATCAGGTTTGGATCAGATTTTCTCCATATCTCTCTCCTATTCCCTTTGCATTGATTAAAATAAAAATAGATGAATTCACAAAGGATTAAAAATTTAGAGTTTGTAGACAAAGTGCAACATACTCTGTTTATATAAAATAAGTCTTTTTTTTTTTTTGAGGGGCAATATCTCCTACCAGAGGATAAAAACCAGTGAAGAGCTCTTTCATGAACTGCTAAAATCCTTACAAACAGGTGCTGGAACCCTGGATCATATTTTAATTAATATAACCTTACGTATACTTAGTAAATAGCAGAGGTAGCTTTGTAAAACCCCTGTCAGTGAATTGCAAATATATATTGGCATACCAGCAAGAGTGGCCATTGTGTGTCGGGGCTGCATAAAGTGCATGGGGGCACAATGTGCATTGATTGACAATGCTCATTGGGTAATTTGATGGTTGTGGTACATAGTAACCTAAGAGCAGCCCTCTACAGAATACGAACATTACAAAACTTACCAATTCTAATTTTCGCAGATGTACATTTACTTATAAAGAATTAACTCCCATACAGGGTTCTGGCCAGGTGAAGTTGAGGTTCCCTTCCTCAATCATATTTTATTAAATGTATGCTGAAAACATTGTGTAGTGGCTTGAGTATTGGACTGCAACTCTGGAGACCGGGGTTTAATTCCCTGTTTGGCCATGAAACCTACTGGGTCCCTCATTGGATATCCCCACACAAGGCCTTTTACAAAAGAATAAATATAATGAAAGATAATTGGATCACTCAAGGAGATATGATTTCTTTTGAAGGTAAGGAATATAAAGTCAGAACACAAGAAGAATTAAACAATAATAGTATTCCATGTCATTGGTTACTTCATAGACAAATGAAAGAAAAAGTAAAAATAGAAATAAAAAAAACCCATGGGATTAAAATGGAAAAGGCAGAATTGGAAAAAGGGTTATTGGGTGAAGACATTTTCTGAAATTTATTAAAATATCAAAAAGACCTTGAAAGGCAAAGCTCCTTCACCCATATCTCCTCAAGATTTATAAATAAATTACCTAAATAAATAAATATAAATTAAAAAAAATTAAAAAGTGGGGAATGTAGGAATAGCTGAAAGTCTCTGACTCCTGATATAAAACAATGAAATAGACAAATTAATTGACAGTTGAAGTGACTTTCAATTTCCAATGTTCTGCAATGAAGCCTCTCATTCTTGAAACCCCCACTCCCTGCAAAACTCTAGGAATTTCTTTCTTTCTTTCTTTCTTTCTTTCTTTCTTTTTAAACTCTCTTCTCCTGAGCTTGGAGAAGTTACTCTTTGGACCACAACTCCAACAGTCTTCCAAACAGTATGTTCTAAAAACTACAGCTAATGCACATTGTGGATGTTTAGTCTCAGAAAATCTGAACAAAGAATTCAATGTTGTATAAATTGTAATGGCAACCTGTATGTCACTGTGATCAATTCTATATGTGGGTCTTGACATTTAAAGCCCTTGGTACTTGTAACATCTGAAACATTGCCTTCACCCATACCAGCATGTCTGTTTGTTAAAATCTTCTGCTGGAATTCCAAGAAGGAAGAGACAGAGTTATACATCTTTCATTGTATGCTGCAGTTGTACAGTTGATGGCCCTTCATCTGATGAATGGTTGATATCCCTTCAGAGAAACTGAGAGTGGGGTGGTCAAATTAAATAGTAGTGGCTGTCAAATATGAAACACTGGATGTCAAATATCAAATAACATGGGCTGTCAAGTATTACATGGGATCTGCAGACTGGAGCAACTGGCCTCTGGACACATTCTAAAATGTGAACATGAGATAAATCATTGAAGTCACTGAGAAGCCACCAGTGCTTGCTTGCTTTTTATTGTCAGGCCACCTTGCTCCTTGTGAGTTACACAGAATGATGTTGATAATTTAGCACTTGGTGCTGCCTCAGGTGGATGGTAGATGTTGATGGCATTTAGCAGTATTCAGGCCTTGTAAGTGTGATTTATCGTAAAATGTTTGTCTCCTGTCTCTGATGTCAAGATAGTTTTCCTACCCTTGCTTCTATTAACTGAGGTTGGAGACTACTGATATACTTCATATAACAAAGTAGATGTGTTCATGGGCATTACATCTTTAACAGAAAATCTAATAACAGAGGCAGAAATAACAGAATAGGGATAGTTCCTAAACCAGTTGTAGCCTTATGATTCCACTAACTGTCATGGCTGCATCCTATGGAACACAGGGATTTGCATTTTGGTTAAGCAGTAGAGCTCTCTGGCTGGCAATTATTCTAAATGCCCCTCTTTAAACTGCAAATCTCAGAATGCTACAGGATGAAGCCATGCCGGTCAAAGTGGGGTTAAAGTGGTATCATAAAACTATAATTGTGTAGTGTGAAAGTGCCACTTAAAGCAGCTGTATACTATGCAAGTTTACACAGAAATAGGCCCTGCTGGGTTCAGTGAGGCTCAGTCCAAGTAGATGTCTTTCATGTTGCAGCCTGAAGCTTCAAGGGGCTGAGCTATGAACAGGAAAATGTTTCAGTGACAATTTTATTGTCGTCCTCCAAATTCCTCAGAAGCCCAAATAAAGGATTCTGAAATGCATTTTTTTCTTGCCACAGTGAAATATATGCAGATATTTTCAAATGGATAGGTCCTAATCTATGACATTTGTGCAATTTATCATAATAGACAGTTGAACAAGGGCTCAGAAGATGGGAAGTCATGGAGGAGACATGCTCAAGAATGGAAACATTGTCCAAAGCAGCATGTACTGTAGTGCAATACAACACAGGTAGGGCAAAGTGAGTCTGAACTGCTACTTTCAGGAATGAGGTGTTGAGACCAAGGAGAAAGCACTGAGACTAGAGCTTCATGTGTCTATAGGCAAGGACTATACTATGGGCTCAGCTGGCAATTCCTTACGTAGGTTGGTATTCCAGGCTTGATGATATCCTGGCACTGTATATCTCAATTTCCAAGGTTTTCAGAGAAGAGGCAGAGAGTGCTAGTGGTACAGGAGATCAGGTGGCACATTAACCAGTGAAACCCCCCAGTTTGAGATCTGCTGTCAGTAATCTCTCTCTCTCTCTCTCTCTCTCTCTCTCAGAGAAGTGTGCCTCCAATCTTAATCCAGAAAAAAAAAAGTTTGGAAAAGCTGCCTAAGTGTATTATTCTTTTGGGAAGGCTTTTTCTTTCTTTTGTACATGTAAATTTGTGTTTTACCAGGCGAATGATGATGAAAATGTTAATCTTTCAAAGAAGAATTGTTTCCCTACAATGGGACATGGTGGTTTTGCATTCAGTGTAATTTAGATGCAGAGCTACATTCCCCCTTGTTTCTTCCACTGAAACCACAGAATACTGATGAATCTCAGACCAAATTCACTGGTAGTTTATTCCATCATTGTTATAATAAAACCTAACAGAACACATTGCTATGCTAAGTAAATAATAGCCTAGTTTGCATGTACTGCTACACCATGTTTTAGTGCCCAAAGAGTCCCAGCAACACTTAAACTCACTCCCATACTGCCTGGTCCCACTCATCATCTCATGTGGCTGGAATGGTGCTATTATTCCACTTTAACTACTATAGTCTCCCCTCTGTGGAATTCTGGGATTTATAGTTTAGTGAGGCCTAAGAGCTCTCTGGCTGAGCATTTGAAATGCCCTTCTGTAAACTGCAAATCTCAGGATTTTACAGGAGGCAGCCATAGCTGTTAAAGTGGAACAATAGTGCTACAACAGTGTGGTGTAATATTCAGCTTAGGAAACATGCATCTTTCCATTTCCCTAAGTCTTGACATGGTGTTGTATGCAAACTGGAGACCATGGTTTATATTCAGTTGGGGAGTTTAATAGGCCAGTTTCTGAATCCACAAGTTTGTTCATTGTGAAATTTACCAAAGTGTACCAGTTCACACACACAACAATAGTTTTTAGTTAAACTGAAATTAAACATCACCAAAGGACTTCTTCCAACCACTTGGTAAAAAAAGAAGAGAGAGGTAGTCCAAAATGTCCTCATTCTAGTTTGTGTGTTCAATTAAAATGCATGTACAAAACAGATAATACCCTTTATATAAATAATTTTAAAAAATGTTCTTCATTTTTTAAAACATCTGTTTCAAAAAATAACCAGCACCCAAAAACAAGTGAAAACAGATACTCATCTCACACCTCTGCTGACTGGCTACCTAGCAGCAAGTGTTCTACAGATGAAACTTCCTTACATGTCTGAAAGCAACTATTGTATCAAACAAAAAAATTGTTGGGCAGCAAAGGTATACTTCTACACTATGGTCTTAAGCAACATGCTGCACATGTGAATATTCAGGTCCCTTCAGCTACATCCTTGTGTGAGCAGGTGAGAGCAAATTCTGGGAACACAAGCACAGATGTCCCTGTTCTCATGGGCTCTTTAAGCAATCCTCCATGTGATGAAATCTCTGGAATTTAGTGATGGGAATCCTTAGGGAGTTAGCATCTCATAATATCCCTGTTTACTCAGTTCCATGAGCATAATCAGCTGACAACATTAACACTTCAAATAGTAGTGTAGTATCAAAAAGTACAGAGGTGTTCTGTTCTCTTCCCTCACAAACTCCAACATTCCTTAAATTGTTCTTGTAAGACCAAGCTTCCAACTTGCCTAATCTTGTTTCTTGCTCTGTGTTGTTAACTTTTAAATGGTGACAGCACAACATTTTCCTGATACTCTCCATTGACTGCTTTTGTTTCTGTTGCATCCAGTTTTTGCTGTAGGTGATTTGCATGGGAGAAGGCCTTCTTGGTAGCTGCTCCAAGGCTCTAGAATGTCCTTATTTAGGCTGCATCCACACTGCAGAAATAATTCAGTTTGACACCACTTTAACTGCCATGACTCAGTGCTGTGGAATTCTTGGAATTGTAGTTTGTTGTGACACCAGAGCTCTCTAACAGGGGAGGCTATTTAAATATCCCCCAAAGCTATAAATCCCAGAATTCCATAGCATTGAGCCATGGCAGTTGAAGTGCTGTCAAACGGGATTATTTCTGCAGTATGGATGCAGTTTTAGCGAGATTAGACTGGTGCTTTCCTTGCAGTCCTCTATAGGCCCGTTATTCTTTCAACAGGCATTAAGGGTTGATAGGCTGGGAGAAAAGTTGTTGTGAGTGTGACCTGCCTTGAGCTGTTGTGACCCGCCTTGATCCCAGGAAAGGTGGGCTAAAAATAAAGCTTTTATTATTATTATTAAAAGGACCTTCTATAATGTATTGTGCTGTTTGTACTGAACTGTTTATTTGTTGTTTTCCTTTTAATGGTCTTACCTTTAGCTGCTTTTAAATCGGTTGTTAGTTTAATTATATTTTCATTTCTTGCATCTGTTTCAACCATTGTAAGCTACCTTGAGTCCTGGTCTAGAAAGAAGGTAGTAAATGAGCCTCACCTGCATCATCCACTGAGTTTTGGAAATGTAAATCCTAAACACTTGTGGGCAAAGTCTGCATGGATTCCACATCTGTTCTGCCCCACCTCCATGCTGAAGCCACTACACACTTTTTTTGTCCACAGAAGTTGTTCACCTGTGTCCCTGTGGATGTTGCTGTGGTCCATCGCCACTACTTTTCCACTATCATCTCCCAAAACTAGAACAGATCTCTGCCTGCAAGTGCAGGTGTTTCCATTTACCAGGCTAGTCCCCCACCCCCCTGAATAATATTTACAGATAGTTTTTTTCTTACTTGTGACACAGCAGGCACCTCATTCTAACCTCAGAACACATTAGCAGCAGTTAGAGAGATTCTCTGTCTCTCCAAATGGCTATATCTATTAATCCGGTTCAAGGTAGAATAATAGAATAATAGAGTTGGAAGAGACCACAAAGGCCATCTAGACCAATCCCCTATCATGCAGGAACTCTCAGGCGGGTTACAGACGGGCAAAAAGGGATGTACTCATGACGTCATGAAGGTAGAGCCTTCAGACGGGCTTTCCCTGAATGCCGCCATGAACACGCCCCCTACACGCCTCAAGCGGGAAGAAGCGGCATTAAAAAGGTGCTGCTTTTTTCCGCTTCTTTTTGATTTGCGGCGTACCTGCGCATGTCCGTCTGTAAGCCCCTGCACCGATATGTCAGAATTGCTACGCCGCAAATATAAGTTGCCGGTTTAAAAGCTCCGTGTCAGCTGCGTCGCATAATGGGTCGGGTTCCCGGGACATGCGTGGTTTACAGTCAAGCTTTAATTGCAACGTCCGCTGCCATGCAGCTGTGGAAGCTGCGGCACAGCTGCGGCGCATTTTAAGCCTCGTAACCCTAACCCTAGAGCCACTTGTGCGCATGCGTTGCTAGAACCGCGGGAAGTTGTAAGTTTTGCCGGCGGATGTTTTGGTTGTAGAAAGTGATAAGGGAAAGTTTGGAATTTAAAGTGACCCCCTACACACATTCCTGCGCCATTTTCACCTGGGAACGGGCACAGTTTGGCTACTCCTGGCACAGCTGTGTGGCGGCTCCCCTTTGTCACCAGGCAGGATGGCTCAGCCATCCACCAGCACCCCGAAAAAAGGCAGGGGGACGTCTTGGTCTCATACTGAGACGGCTGACCTCATAGCTATATGGTCCCAGCCAAACATTTTGCAGAAACTGGAGCAGTCCTACCTGAATGCTGACACATATCGAGAGGTGGAAGAAGCCATGAGAGTCAAGGGCCACAACAGAACCTTGGAGGAGTGTCGCCGAAAATGCAAGTCACTGAAATCTCAATACAAACAATACAGAGATGCTCTGGCCAAAGGTACTACAAAGGGCGCCCCCCACCCTTTTACAAGGAGCTGCATGCTTTCATTAAAAGTGATGGAAGCATCAGACCCCACAGACTAGCCACCAGTGGGGAGCGCGTGAGGGTCCCGGCGGGCCAGCCAGCCAGAGCCGAGCCTGTGGTGGTGGAGGAGGAGCAGGAAGAGACCCCGGAGCTTGAATGTGCCCAAGACCTTTTGATGCCCCATCAGGGTAAGATGTGCCAGGGCCCCTGGGGGGAAGGGAGGGGGGAAATGGGAGAAGGGGAAGATGTGGCCCCGGGGTGGGCACAGGCCAGAGATGACCCTTGTCCCTTGTCATATAGGTGAGGAGCAGGAGGAGGAGGAGGAGGAGGAACACCCCGACTCAGGTGATTCCTCCAGCAGCCAGAGATTTCTGGACCCCCGCGCCCTGCTCAGACGAATGTCTGCTGAGGCCGGGAGCTCCAGAAGGAGACCACCATCTCGTGCTGGATCCTCTTCCACGACCAGCAGCTACCGTGACCGCTCACCTCTCTCCCGGGCCAGTGCACCCGCCAGCGATGGCAGTGAGACCGAAGAGAGTATGCAAGGTAAACCCTATATTTATGTTTATAACTGCATGGCTCAACTGCGCAATTGTGGCATGTCTGTTTCACTGCTTACTGTGCTGGTATGTTTGCAAGGTTGCTGTGCAAGTAGGATTGTGACTGTCCCTGGCATGGCCATGTCCTGCATGTGTCCCACATTCCTAAGGCACCCCTCCCTTGCATGTAAATCTCTCGTTTCCCCACCCCCTTAGTTTGAAGTTCTACCCTTTGCCACAGCTTTGAGTGAGAGTTCCTGCATGGCAGAATGGGGTTGGACTAGATGGCCCTCAGGGTCTCTGCTAACTGTAGGCTTCTATAACTCTCTGCTTGTATGTCCCATAGTAGGAGGACGAACTGAAGCAGAACAAGAAGGAGAAGGAGAAGAAGAACCTCCTCCAGCTAATCCCATAGCTGCCATGTCAGCAGAGGAGCGCCTTGCCACCAAGAAGAAAAGGGTGCGTCCGTCAGCAGCTACTAGAACAGTGGCAGCTGTGGATATGCTCAAGGTTTGCACAGAAGAGAAGATGACAGTACTGATGCAGCAGGGGCAGCGAGCCTGTGATGAAAGGGAGAGGGGCAGACAGTCCCGCAGGGAGCTCATGGAAAGGGCACTGGGATTTCAAGAGAGGGCACTGGGATTTCAAGAGAGAACACTGGAAGTTCAACTGAGGGGCGTTCAGAACCAGGAGACAGCAATAGAGAGGTCAGACCAACATCATGAGACCACAGTCCAGGAGCAGAGGCGACTCAACACCACCATGGAAGCGCAGACTGTTCTGATGGGGCAAATGCTGGAGGTCATGAGGGGAGGGCAGGGTGGCCCGAGACGCAGAAGGGTACGTAGGGAGCAGGGTGGAAGAGGCAGGGCTGCTGTCCCCAGGGTCGTGGAGGAAGAAGTTGAGCAGCAGGAGCCCCCAGCAAGAGGTGGAAGAGCCAGGGCTGTCCCCAGGGTCGTGGAGGAAGAAGTAGGGCCACAGGAGCCCCCAGCAAGAGCAATCCCTCCAGCTGAGGAGCAGGCAGTTGCCATGGAGGTAGAACCGGCTCAGCAGCCTCTGGCTGGCCCATCCTCCAGCCTCTTCAGTCAGTCAGTGGCAGTCCCACCGCCCACACCCCGCCCCCAAAGGCAAAGGGCAACTAGAGGGGGCCTGGGATCAAGGGGCAGGGAGCACTGAGAAGGCACTAGGTCCCATGATGTCCCATAAAGACATCATTTCGCTTCCCAGGGCATGTGTTCCCTCCCAGCCCTATCTACTCTGTTCTACCCTTCCTGTTCTCTCCTCCCACCATGCCTGGCTCACTGGTTCCCAAACCAGCAATCTCCAAACTCTGTCCTTCCAGGCGTTTGGACTTTATCTCCCAGAATCCCCAGCCACCTTGCCCTGTGGTCTGGGATTCTGGGACATGAAGTCCAAATGCTTGGGAGGACAGAGTTTGGAGATTGCTACCTCACAGCACGCCTGCCTAGCTTTAAACTGCACAGTTGCGCCTCATTCACACTCACAGCCACACCGCCGCAGTTGCGCATAATTAACCACACAAATTTTTTTTAAAAATAAACTTTTTTATTAACAATAACAAAACGATTTCTATATACATATTTACAATATTTACAAGGGGGAGGGTGAAGGGGGGATGGCAGAGGGGGCAGGAGAGGGAAGCTGCTTCAAGGAGGGGGAGGAGGCGGTGGGGCGGGAAGCCGGCGGAGGATCTCTCGCAGAGTCTCCTCCATGGAGGAGACTCTCTCCGCCAGCTTGTCCACCTTCTCCTCTATGGCAGCGAACCTCCTCTCCGTCCGGTTCTCTGTGGGGGGAAAAGAAAGAGGATGGTTAGGATCAGCCTGTGCAGCCCATCACCCACTCCCACAGGCAGGGTTTCTAGGTGTCCCCACTCCCTTCCCTGGGTTCACCTCTACACTTACCTTGCTGCCGGGCTTGGAGGACACGATCCAGGGCACTGGCATCGAGGGCCAAGTGCCCTGGCTGTCCTGGCAGGCGGCGGCTCGGCCCAGGCTCCTCTTCTTGCGCGACGGCGGCATCAGCAAGGACATGAAGCCCTGGAAAAGGGGAAGAAAAGGCCTAAGTTACCATGCTGGCATGGCAAACGAGGGCACAAGTGTCGTGGGGGCTGCAGGCAGGCAACCCCCACCCCTCACCCTGGGGACCTACCTTCCGCCAGAGGAGCCTGCTCTGGCTGCGGAGGGGCCACAGCAGCTGGTCCTGGCTGTGGCCCACCCTCGGGGACATCCTCGTCCCCCGAGGATGGTGGAGAGGGCGACCTGGCAGGGTGCCCTCCCTCCCTCCGCCTCCGCCTCGGCCGCACGCCTGCAGAAGGGAAGAGGAGGAATGGCATTGGTACCATGCAGGAAGGAGAGGAGGGCAAGGGAAGGGTCAAGGAGGGGAGGACAGGGCATGGCAAGAGCTCTGCCTTACCTGGAGGATGGCGATCTTCCGGTCTGGGCCGATCTCCCCTGATCCACAGGTCCTTCAGCCGCGAGAAGAATGGTGGCTGCCTGTCAACCGGGGGCGCCTCTCCGAAATCCTCAAGGGTTTCGAAGAACGCTGCCTTCAGAGTTTTAAATTTAACTCTACATTGGTGCAGCGTTCTTTGAAACCCTTGGTTTCGGAGGGCACGAGATGCCTCGAGAAAATGCCCCCGGTTGGGCTTGTTGGTGCTAGCCATCACCCTCCTCGCGGCTGCCGGTGGCATCAGGGAGTCCAGGAGGATCCCGACCTCTTCGTCCGTCCAGTAGGCGATTCGGACCGGGACCCTCCTGCGTGGCTCTGCCATGTCGATCGCCGTCCTGGGGTCTTGCACAGTTGCGCACGGGTATATATGGGCACCTGCGGCTCTGGGCCGTTAGGCCAAGGTGGTCCTAGTCCAATGACAGCTTTCAGAGGAGCAGTTTGAATCTTTCCCCCAATAGATGTCCTCTGGGTGCCCTATTGATACATTCAAATGGGCCATTAGGAAAGCTTGAATTTGAGGGCGATTGATACATTGTCAAAGGGGCAATTGGCAGTTGGAGCTGATGTATCTTTTTGCCCCAGGAAAACAGGCGCCAGGAGACCTTTTGTGTGTGTGTGTTTGTGTGTGTCCCCCTCAGGCACGTGGCAAAACATGCCCACAGCACAGATCAGGAATGATAGGCAGACTCATACTGTGGATAATGGGATACATTTATTCATGTGCTTATGGTATTACAGAACAATGCACTCTGACATCACAGATGATGGCACAGGAGCCATCCTTCAGATTCTCCTTGTCAGAAAAAAATCTGCCAGGGCATCCCTCACATCCTCCCCTGCTGCCTTCTTGGCATTCTCTTCATCCCTTGTGATTGGTGCCGGGGCGGGCAGCACAAAACGGCGCCTATATCGCATGCCCTCATCCAGGACCCTGCCCTTGGTCTCACAGATGTTGTGCAGAATGACACATGATACCAGGATGGGCACCACGTTCTCCTCAACCACCAGGAGTGGGGCAGTGAGACAGCGCCATCTCGCCTTCAATCTCCCAAACGACCTCTCCACGGCGCCCCTCACGCGATTCAACTTCTTGTTGAAGAGCTTCTGTCTGGGAGTGTGGGGGGTCTTAAAGGGTGTCATGAGCCATTTCCGAATGGGGTAGGCACAGTCAGCCAGTATCAGGGGCCCGATCTGCTGGCCTCTGATGTTGATGCTGGGGTTCCCTGGCACATAGATGCCAGCCTCCATGGCCTCGTAGATGAGAGAATTCCGTGCCACCCTGGCATCGTGCGCTGACCCATGCCACCCGAGCTCCACATCCACGAATCTTCCTGTGTGGTCACATGTCCCTTGCAGGATGACAGAATAGGAGCCCTTTCTGTTGACATAGGCATTCCTCAGCCCCAAGGGTGGTATGATCAGGCAGTGGCACTCGTCCATGAGGCCAACCACTTGTGGGAAGCCGCGGCGACCAAAGGCATCCATAATCTGTGGGGTAAAGGAAGGGAGAGAAACAGAGGAATTGAGATGACAACTCTATTACAGGTGCGCAACTGCACCATAGCAAGAGCAGCAAATGTACAGTGAGGGGGTGACACTTGACACAGAATACCACAGGGCTGCCAAAGATTGAAGGGAAGGTGGTGTGGCTGTCCCTACCTCGCGTGGGTTCCCCAGGTACACGGTCCTTGACAGCAGCAGCTTCTCCATGGCCAGGGCAAACTCCACCACGATCTCCCCCACGGTGGCAACGCCAGTCCCAAACAGCGCCGCCGTCACAATATAGGTGGATTTGTGTGCCATTGAAAAGACACCAATGGCCACTCTCTTCTCCACCGGGATGGCTTTCCTCATCACTGTGTCTGCCTTCTCCAGTTCTGGGCGCAGGATGCCCACTAGCCTGTGGAAGAGGGCACGGGGCATTCGGAAGAAATGCCTCCATTGCTCGTCAGACCATATGGTTGAGACAAAGTTGTCCCACAAGTCGTGCGATGCAGGTACCTGCCAGCATCGGCGTAGACGTGCCACTCTGGCCAGGGCCATGGCACCGCCAACAGTAGCCATATGAAGCGCTATGGCAGCCGCTGCCGTTCGCTGTTCTGTGCCATCATCATCATCACTGCTGCTGTCATCCAAGTCTACAGCTGTCATGGTGGTGGATGATGGGACCTCCATTGCAGCGGCAATGGAGGCGGAGGGGGCAGAGGAGGCGGGGAAGACGGCGGTGGCAGCGGCGACAGCTGTGGCTGTGCATTGCAGCTTCATTAAGACCACAGGGAACAAAGGAGAGGAGGCATCCATGATGCCAGTGGTGGCACTCGCAATGCGCAAGCGGGCAAGGATGCCAACACCAGCTGATCACCAGCTGGCAGGAGGCCACCTTTGTTCTTGGGCAGGGCGGGGAAAAAAGTTTAAAGGGACCTGGGCCCTTTCACGGTGCACATGCGCACTTCGCAGCCAGCAAAAGGGAACTTGTCGGCTGCTGGCTGACTGCCGCAGCTGCGCACTTCTCATGCGGCAAAAGAAAAAAAAAGCCGCGGTTTGGGCCGCCCGTGCGGAAGCTGCCTCTCTTTTTGCAGCGTCCTCCGAGGCGGCCGTATGGAAGCTCCGGGTCCGAAACGGACCCAGGTGAGGCGTCTTCACTGCCCCCCGTGTGGAAGCCCCAACACCTGAAGCACGCCCCCGGGGCGGGCCGTCTGGAGGCTCCGCATTCAGCTGAATACACCTCCAAGACGTCCTCCCCTGCCCGTCTGTAGCCCGCCTCAATCAAAGCATCCCCGACAGATGGCCATCCAGCCTCTGTTTAAAGACCTCCAAGGAGGGAGACTCCACTACACTTGGAGGGAGTTTGTTTCACTGTCGAACAGCCCTTACTGTCAGGAAGTTCTTCCTAGTGTTGAGGTGGAATCTCTTTTCCTGTAGCTTGCATCCATTGTTCTGGGTCCTAGTTTCTGGAGCAGCTGAAAACAAGCTTGCTCTCTCCTCAATATGACATCACTTCAAGTATTTAAAGAGGGCTATCATATCACCTCTTAACCTTCTCTTCTCCAGGCTAAACATCCCCAGCTCCCTAAATCATTCTTCATAGGGCATGTTTTCCAGACCCTTCATCATTTTAGTCGCTCTCCTTTGGACATGCTCCAGTTTCTCCACATCCTTTTTAAATTGTGGTGCCCAGAACTGAACGCAATATTCCAGTTGGGGCATGACCAAAGCAGAATAGAGTGGCACTATTACTTCCCTTGATCTAGACACTATACTTCTATTGATGCAGCCTAAAATTGCATTGGTCTTTTTAGCTTCCACATCGCACTGTTGACTCATGTTCAACTCGTGGTCTACTTGGATTCCTAGATCCTTTTCACATATAGTCTCGTTCAGCCAGGTGTCCCCCTTCCTATATCTATGCATTTTATTTTTCCGCCCTAAGTGCAGTACTTTACATTTTTCTGTGTTGAATTTCATTTTGTTATCTTTGGCCCAGCTTTCTAGTCAATTCAGGTCATTTTGAATTTTGATCCTGTCCTCTGGGGTATTAGCTACTCTTCCTAATTTGGTGTCATCTGCAAATTTGATAAGAATGCCCCCAATTCTGTCATCCAAGTCATTGATAAAGATGTTGAATAGCACTGGGCCCAGTATAGAGCCCTGTGGGACCCCACTGGTCACTTCTCTGTAATGGGTTCTGAAATATTTTCATTAATCAAAATGGGTGATTCAAGGGATCTGTTTATTTGATCAAAAATGGCTTGGCCTAAAGTCATTCTTTCTTTGTACCTTTTGTGGAAAGTTACTGAAAGTGAGCTATTCTGAAATCATTATTTTATTAACAAAAATATTTTGGGTGAAAAAAATTAATTCAAAATTAATTATAGTTGTAAGTAGTGCTACAATTGCTTACTGTGCAAATTGGAAGAAGCAACAAGAAGGCTAAGAGAGAGAGAGAGAAAAACCCTCAAAATGTAGAATGCAAAGTCTTTCATGTGGTTGCTTTAAACTTTAAACACAGTGATCTTGTGACTTGACTCATTATAACAAACAATGCATATTGGCTCAGTGGAAGCCATTAATGATAAAGCCAACGAAGTACCTGCTCCATTAATTATCTACCAGCTAGCAATGTTCTCCCTGGGGAAGAAAAATCTATATTTACCATCTGAATGATTAGACTGAATATTAGTGGAAACTGAAGATAGGATGCCAAAACTAATAGTCAGGTAGCAATTGAGAAGGAAATCCACAACATGTCACCTGTAAGAGCAGAGATGGGCCTTTTTGCATTGTAGCTACACTGACCATGCATTAGAGAAAAGGGAAATCCCCCATTTTCTTTAAAAAGCAACATGAATGCAGATTTCTGATCATATTTTAAAGCAGGTCTATACTTCCGTATGAATGTCTTATCAAATAAGGTGCATGGTACTCCTACGTAATGGGGAATTACCTTAGCATTCTGCACATTTAAACTAAAATACAATTGTTAGCCCCAACTAGAGTACATTGGCAGAATCAATAGGATTTACATATGTGTCGACTTGCCATTCTACAATTGGTCCAATGATCTACCCTAGTTGAGACTAGCAGATGGATTTCAGCCTCAGTTGCAAAGTGTTTTTATAAACTCGCCAATTGTAAAATGTAAGAATCCAACATTCAGTAGAAAAGGGGCATTTATTGTGATCTGGCTGCTCACAGCTTTTATGTGGTCCATCCAATATGTTTCACTCATGCTTTTTTGGGGGGGGGACTTATTGATTCACTCCCCTCACAAAAAGGCAATAACCTTCTGTTTAATATCTCACATGGTGGCAATAAAGATCCCAATTTATTACAGATATAAGAATTTATCTTAAATAATTCCCCCCCCACTCCCCTTTGTGTCTTATTTTTATGTAAGCAACATTAAAGAAACTGCAGTCTCTCAGATATTTGCAGTGCTTTTCAGTGATGCACAGCAGACAGTTGCTAACTTGTTTCTAGAAATGATTGGTAGGCCTGTCCTTGATTTCCCTCTGTCACTGATTCTCAAAGGAGAGGCAAAACTAGATTCTAAAATAAAAATCCAAATTATAAGACTGATGATTGTCAAAAGCATGGAACCAGGTGCTAGACTGTTAACTCTGAAGAGAATGGGATGTCTATTGTCATGGGACAAATGCCTGAGAAAAGTAATGAGAGTTTACCTTAAGCGTTGCTTTTATTTATTATTAATATCTTATACTTTAAAAGAAATTTAATCAAATACAGGGAAAAGAAAGGAAGGGGAAGTTTAGATCAATGTGGCAATTTCTGTAGGTCTCTGTTGAAGTTAAGAATGTTTTGTCTAGGAAGTTTCAGTTTTCTGCATCTCCTTGGTCTGGAGGACTACTTGACTAGAATGTGTAACAGCTAAATGTTTGAGTACCTTGAATTGAAGTGAATATAAATATGATAAATTCATGTCACTTCTATATCTTCCACAGCATGCAGGAAGGTCTGCAGCATGCAAAAGCTGTATTAGAGTTGCAGTTTTTTTATTCAGAAACTGAACTGCAGGATTAAACAGCACTGAATTTTCAACTGAGCTCAGTTGCTAGCCTTACTTTGATCTTGCACATCAGCATTCATCACCATGGATAGGTTTGACTCACAGACAGTGAGACTTCTGAAGTTCTTCTAGTGCAGAGGCCAGCTAATTGATCGTATCTTTTTACATAAAATGCCACTTTTGGATTTTCACACAATCACATTTTTCAAAACAAAACTCAAAAAGCCCTCCCCTATTTTTCCATCCTATGAAAATTACAATGTATTTCATGTAATGAAATTGCCCTACTGTCCAAACACCCAAATTAGAAAATACATGTTCACATGATGCAGGACTATCCTGCCAAAAATATATGTATAAATAATCCAAAAGACAGCCTCAGTTAACTCATTTTGGCTTCTAGTGAGAGTTCAGGATTGATTTGTTCTTTGACCCATTTATTTATCTTTATGGCAGTCCATGGCATCCATAGAACTGTCTCCTGATATCATATTTCAAATGAGTTTATTCTCTTCCTTTTCAGCTTTCTGCACTATCTTTCAAATCTATACATAAAAGCTGGAAGTACTATGGCATGGATGATTCTGACTTTAGCATGCAATGGTAAGCTTTTACACTTGAGAAGTTGCTTCATAGCTGTCCTTCCAAGTCCTAGTCTACTTTTTTCCTGAGTACAGTCTCCATTTTGATTGAGTCACCCAAGTTATAGAAAGTTTTAAATAATTTGATATCTTTATCACATACTTTATAGCTATGCAAAGAGACATAGTAGCACTTTTGAGACTGAGAGAAACAACTTTGTAGCATAACATTTCCATGACTGAGGCCCATTACAGACGGGCACCCTAGTACGTGCTCGGCACGTACTAGGGTTAGAAAGGGGCGTCCTTTCCAGATGCCCCTAACCCTAGTACATGCCGAGTGTGTACAAAATGGTGGCGCCTGTTCTACACAGGCACCGCCATCTTGACGCCGCGGATGCCTAGCGTCCGCATGTTGTGCGGCAGAAATGACGCAGTGAGTGCGCCATTGGCGCCACGCAGTGTCATTTCTGCAGCGCAAAAAGAAGCTGCTTTCTGCGGCTTCTTTTTGCTTTGCGGAGGAGCCGTGCAGTTTGGAGGCTGAGGCTCCTCCACACAGCAAATGAGGGCGCTTTTAAGACCACCCTTTTGGGAGGTCTGTAAAGCGCCTGAGTCTACCTCATCAGATACATTGCGTAAAATGCCAACAGACAGACATTTATACCCATGAATGAGCAGGCTTGTGTATGAATAGTAATAGAAACGGGAAACTTGTGGGTATGGTAATGAAATGACAAGTTCAGTTTTACCAATGGTTGTTAAGGGACAGGGTTGGGAAGAAAGATGTTTCTAAAGCCAAGATGAGTAGATAACCGTATAAATGGTGGAGGGAGTCTTTTGAACATAGTATGATTCTGGATGAGAATCAGAAAGGAGTTGTGATAAAGCGGGCAAGACATCCCTCATGGGGCTGGTGTGTTTTCTATGGTTATAATATGTTTGGTGTGCCAGGAAACCACTGTCTCTGCTAAACCCATTGTCAGTGCAGTTTGTAGATATATCCCAGTTGTGCTGTTTTTCTTACCCATCTCCCATTGATGTTTTTTGTTCAAGGACTGCTGTTCTAAGGTCCAAAATGGAATGTCCAGGAAGCCTGACTAGTTCTACAAGTGGTCTTTGTGTATTCAATTACAAATATCTAATTATTATCCATTTATCCTCTGGTGCAGAGACTAGCTTGTTTGCCCATTGTATAATGCTGAAAGGTATTATTGACAGGGGGCACATGTTACATTAGAGGAAGAACAAATTAAAGTACTTCAGATATTGTGGGTGAGTAACATTATGTGGACAGAGTTGACATCTAGGTTTGTGGCAAGGTATACTCATATATTCCCAGGTACAAGATCTTGCAACACGCCTAGTAATGTAGTAGTAATATGATGAGATCTGCATATTTCAAATTGTTGGGTGTTCCTTTATCCAGTTTTCACACCTCTTTCCTCTGAGTTGTTGGAAATGTTTGCAATATGATTTCTAGTGTTTCATCATTTTCTGGTTCCTGGGGTGTGTGTGTGTGAGTCTTTCTTTAAAAATATATTAACAACAAAGGTAAGCTAACAACAAATACTAGGCATACTAAAATATTCAACAGAGTCCCATTTGCCAAGTTTTTATGCAACTCTAGATCCCAAAAACTTGCCCAGTGACTAAATAGGATTTCTCAATGGCTTGGTCAAAGGGGTGATCATGACTTCTTGTACTGCTCTCTCAGGAGGAGAGATGACCTAAATCCTTTTTAAAAACTGGGCTGGAGGTCCTTCTGGAGAAGACTTCTTTGAAACAAAACAAAACAAAAGATACCAAGGGGCAACAAAATTGTTGATGTCATTGCCATTGCTATTCTTCATAAGCCTTCATGTCATAAGCTAGCTTTTCACTCACCGCTACTTTCCAGACTCTGTCCAAACATTTTCCAATGTGTTGTACTGGTCATAGGCCATAATAAAGACTTGATTGATTGATCGCCAGTTTTCAAATTGACATATGAATAGATATTAATTCCTTGTTAAGGTATCATTTAAGATCTCTCTGGCGGGTTCTAGACTGCCGCTTTGAGGCGGTCTGCCGCCGCCGCCGCTTGCTCCGCGCGGGAGCCTCAGCAGCCATACTGCGCGGCTCCCGCGTGGAGCAAAAAAGAAGCTCCAAAATGGAGCTTCTTTCAGCGGCGCACTGATGGCGTCGCGAAGCGCCAAGGGCGCATTCGTGACGTCATTAGGGCCGCGCGACGTTCGGACGCTCAGCATCTGATAGGTCAATATGGCGCCGGCCATGTAGAAGGGCCGGCACCATATTGTATGGACACAGCCCGTACTAGACTCAGGGGCGTCTAGAAGAGACGCCCCTTTTTAAAAATGGGACATCCTCCGGACGTCCCAACTGCCGGTTTGTAACCGGCCTCTGTGTGTGTGTGTATCCATTTGAGTGTGACTGTTTAAAGTAGCAATTACAGGGATAGAAGGGATCTTTATCAGGATCATAAGGAGAGTGATAGGTGTTTAACCATTTCTTCCACACCACACTCCTGATGAAAACTGCATATTCACAGTAGCTATTTGCCTCTATAGACACTATTTAAATAGCATGATTTCTGTTTATAGACACATTCACAAATGCAAAGACATAGTTAATGCAAGGAGAAAACCTGAGTTTCCCACTGATCAGGGAAATAAATGAGTGCCAAGTGAATCCTGCCACCCCCACTTTTGTAGGGCTATTAGTCCCTCATTAAAATGAGGAAAAAATAGAACATTTGGTAGAGGGTTTCTTTTGCCTGTGTATTTACTTTTTGAAGCATCTTCTCTGCAGCTGCAATTCAAAAATGTCCTCTTTGGTTTTTCTTCTGCTCTACTCCTGATGGTACAAACAATACTATCATACACTCATTGTGAGTTGGGAAAAACATACTTGTCAGTAGACAGTCCCATAAGGAAATCGATATGCACAACCTAAGTGAAATAACTGCTGGCAATGCAGTAATAGGTCATTAAATAGCAATGGATATACATTAAGAAACAACAAAGAATCCCCTCAGCTCTGTTAAACAGATTATTGAAAATAGCACTTGCTCAAGGTGGGGCTAGCTAGGAATATCAACCAATTAGATTAAGTAAGAGATAGGGATAACAATACACTCATATTTACTGATAAGCATCTTGCAAATTGGTGGAAGGAAGAAGGGGGATGAATTCTTGGCAGTTTATGACAGACCAGCCTTAATCTCTGGAGGAACCAGCAATTAGCTGTAGCTTCATCTGAAACACAAAGCAAGAATAAATACTGCAAATACATAGAAAAGAGATTTGAAATAATCTAATTAACATGGAGGCCAAGTAATAAATGGGGAAATTTTATCTCTCCAAAAAAGGAGAATTAATCAAGAGAGGCAAACACAAAATTTTACTATAAATCCTTCAGGCTTTTCTGAAGTTTTGGAAGTACCACATAAAATCTTAAATGGATGGGAAGTGCTAACAGTGCAAGCACGATATACTTGCTATGAGAAAGACAAGTTAATCACAGTGCCCTGTGCTCCAGTGTGGGATCAGAGGATCATGGGGGAGGTGATAAGAATTCAGCCCTTTTTTACATGCTACAGTCATGATGAAAACTGCACCTCTCCAGTTACTATTTTCTTATTTTTTGTTGTTATATGTCTTCAAGTAATTTCTGACTTATGGCAACCCTAAGGCAAACCTATGATGGAGTTTTCTTAGCATGATTTGTTCAAAGGAGGTTTGCCATTGCCTTCCTCTGAGGCTGGGAGCATGTGACTTGACAAAGGGCACCCAGCGAGTTTCATTGCGAGGAAGGAATCAAACTCTGGTCTCCACAGTCGTAGTCCAACACTTAAACCATTATGCCATGCTGGCTCTCATATTTTGCTTCTAAAGATACCCTTTAAATATGATGGTTGCTATTTATAGGCACATGCACACATGCAAATGCACTGTTAATGCAATTGGCAGTTTAACCCAGAGTTTTCCACCAAGTGAGGCAACAAAATCATTGGCTGAATATTAGTCACCCATGAAAATGGAGAATAATTGTTGGTGTTGCTTATCCATCCAGCAACAATTGGTGGCTATTCTGAATTAATTATAATTCCCAACATGTTTATAGCCAATTCAACAACATTATTCTCTGGCTGGAGAACAATATAAAATAATAAAATTCAGTGTTACAAGACAGAGGCTGAGATTCTGCACCATCAGATATAGCTTCGATAACACAGCTCCATTATTGTAGCTACTGTACTTTGCCATATTACTCCCCAAGTCCTAACTCTTAAGCCAGACAGCACTCCAACCAAAGGACAACACTCCAACCAAAGACTGTCCACAGTTCAGGGCAATGAGTAATGACAATCACAGTGCTCTCCCAGTCATGGGATGTGTTGAGAAGGACAGCTGAAGAGATCTCTTGGAGGTCTTATCCAACTGCCTTTCTCAACATGCCTCAAAACTAGAAAAAGACTGCAGTCATCATCTCCCAGCACCCTAATCTGTTGGTCTCCAGAAATCCTTCAGTTGGGGTGCTTCCTGGCTTAAGGGGTATGGTTTGGAGTCACATTTGGTCAACAGCAACCATAAACATAACTCTCCAACTCACCAAAGCTATGAGATTGTTGTTCCAGCTTGTTGTTGTTGCCATGTGCCATCAGGTTGTTCCTGACATATGGATGCCCTAAGGTTAGCCTTTCACGGGGGTTTCTTGGGAAATTTGTTCACAGGGGTTTTTTACCCTTTGCCTTCCTCTGAGGCTTGAGAGCTTGCTCAAGATAACCCTGTGACTTTCCATGGCCAAGCAAGGATTTGAACCCTGGTCTCCAGAGTGGTAGTCTAATGTTCAGGCAACTATTCCATACTGGCTCAGGTCCCATTTGTGATCTCATAAATACTGAACAGAATGTAGCCAGAATTATAATGTGATATGTGATAATGATCATTTTATTTCTTACCTACATTTCTCTCCACATGGATCACAACAACAATTAACAGACAAACAACATCAGTTAAAACACTCATCAATTTTAAATGACAAATAAGATGTACAACCTTAGATGTACAATCCACATTTAAAATTCACCATTTAAAATCCTCTGGATAAGCCTGCCAGAAGAAACTGATCTTCAATGCTGTTTTAAATTTGGATAGCATATTCAGCTGTCAAATTTCTTCCAGTATAAAAATTCCACTATGACTGAAAAGACATGGCTGATAAACTAATAATTCAGTGACAAGTGAAGATTTTTTGGTTGTTTTTAAAAAATATGAATTAAAAAGAAATTCAGAAAAGATTTCACCTAACACTGAAACAAAAAAGGTTCCAGGGACCCCCTCTCTGAGGAGAACATTTAAGGTGTCAGCACTAAGGAGACTGACCTTTTTCTGGTGATCAAAGTCTTTCACGTCACTTGCTGTATCTCCTTGAGGACATTTAGACTTGACCTTTAAGACATAGGTATGGAATGAATAAAAAAATAGCTTCTACAAGTGTTTTGATAACTCCCTGTGGGATCAGTATAGGTTTGAACACGCTAGAGTAGAAAGGAATTTACAAGTGAGAAATTGTTATATTTTTCTACCAAAAGAAAGAAAGAAAGAAAGGAAGGAAGGAAGGAAGGAAGGAAGGAAGGAAGAAAGAAACCAATGTGTGTTCTGCCAGCTTAGATCCTCTGACCTCCCTACCTCCATACATATTCCAAGTTATCAGTGCTGTTGAACTGAGGGGATTTAGAATTATTAGTATAATAATTAGATTCAGCATTTATAGTTGCTTTCTGTAACTACGGAAGCCTTTTGAACATTGATTTTAATTGCTTCTGCAAACAGCAGCCCTGTTAACTAGAGTTACTCTATATCATAATCTTCAGAGTCCAGGCCTGTATTTGAAATGACCTCTGTTTAAGGCTTGTCCATCAGAGTCTAGTTGAAAGCAACACAACTATGAAAAGGAAGAGTTGGTGACTTGAAGCTATCCATCAGCAGCCAGCAACTAGATAGTAAATTGTGCAGGCACATGGGTCATCAGGAGCCCTTTCACACTGCATAAGTGTAGCCCAGTGATTCCACTTCCAGAACTTTCATGGCTGGTTCTTTATGAATCCTGGAACTTTTCGGATGGTGAGGTACTAGAACTCTCTGGCTGACAGTTCTAAATAGCCCTCCCTAAACTGAAAATCTCAGGATGCCATAGGATGTTGACATTAATAGTGCAATGTGAAAGGCCCCTGGTTACATTGTTCTCCATATGGTGAACTGTATTACAATTCTAGTTCAGTTCTAGTAATTGGTTAAAAATGTGCATCTATACAAATAAATTTTGTTGTTGTCATGTGCCTTCAAGTTGTTTCCAACTTATGGTGACCCTAAGGCGAACCTACCATGGGGTTTTCATGGCAAGTTTCTTTGGGGGGGGTGTTTTCTGAGGCTGAGAGAGTGTGACTAGCCCAAGGTCACAAATGAAACCCTAATTTCCAGAGTCACACTATGCCATGCTGGCTCTCTACACATAAATTAGCATATGCAAATAACATATAAATCCATGTTCTGTCTTAGGGATGCATTTCTTTTCTTTTTAGCAGCATGTAAGTGGCCACTCTGAGGTGGGTCTGTGAAGTTGTTACAAAATAAATGTTTGTATATCTGTGTATGTGTGTGTATGCATGTATGTGTGTATGTATGAGTGATGTGGAGGTCAGAGAACCATGTGTGCCAAATTGAGCCCTTTGGATGAAAGGTCAGTACATAAATGAAAAAAATATAAATAAATAAATAACCCACAGGAAAGAGGTTCTGTGGAAGATAGACTGTGACCCATGGAGGGCCATTTGGTATGTGTAGGGCTGAACTGAGATTTGATTGGGCAATTTTCAGGCTTACAGCTCTTATTCTGAAACATTATCCATCAGAAGCTCAACATTTTGTGGCTCTCAGCCAATTGTATGAAACACATTGAAACTGTGTTCCAGTTTCCAGTGGATGATGTGATAACTTGTCTGTTTTGATTAATCCACAGTAGCTCATTACATCTGGGTCTATATTTGATGCCATAGTCAGTGAGTAATGTGCATGAACATGTGAGCAAAGTGAGTCCTTTAAATTAATAAAACATCTTCACAAATATTATAAGCACATTTTATGCAAGAAGAATGGTTTTTCAGCTCTGCCCTGGAAAAGAGCAACGGAAAGAGAGTACTGGGTGTGCTGTGATGATAGGGCATGCTTTTAGTTCGTATGAGAGAACAATGCTGTGTGTGTGGCCAACTGCTATTTAATGCAATCTTATTATTAAGAAATCTCAAAGACACCCTTTCATCAACTGCTCTTCTCAGATCTTGCAAACTCAAGGCTATAGTTTCCTTGATTGAATGGCCCTGTAGTGTGGACCTCCTCTTTTCCTACTGCCTCCAATTTTGCTGAGCGGTTTCATCTCTTCCAATGAGTCATGTCATCTCATGATATGTCAAGAGTACAATAGTCTCAGTTTCATTATCTTCACTTCTAAGGAGAGTTCAGGCTTGGTTTGCTCTAAAATCTATTACTTTGTCCTTTTAGCAGCCCATAGTATCCATACAACTGTCCTCCAGCCCCAAATTACAAATGAGTTGATTCTATTCCTGCCAGCTTTCACCATTGTTTAGCTTTCACAACCATACACAGAAATCAGAAATACAATGGCATGTATGGTCTTGACCTAGATAGTCAGTGGTATGTCTCTACACTTGATATACACTGTGGCCAGTGCATTAAGTAAATTGAGTGCAATATGAGCTTGTTGTTGATTTTTAGGTAGTAAAAAGCCTTGGGGAGGGGGGAGAAGACCCAAGTCATTGGGTAGAAAGAGGTATTTCCCTTGCTCTCCAGCAGTGCACAGAGAGAAAGAAGGGAACATGCCCAGATTTGTATGGGGTATGGCCGAACAACAAGAACGTGTGGCCAGGCAAGAGGAAAGCATTGTCAAGAGTGTGAACAACTGCAAAACGTATTGATGTGAAAACTGAGACAACAACATGGCACAACAACTCTGCAATTGTGTACTACAGTTAAGAAAGCCTGGAAAAAGAAAAAGACAGAGTACTCAAATCAATAAAAACAATGCATGTGAGTGCTTGTATTACATGATCAATAACATCTATACCTTTATATAATAGTGAGCCTCATATCGGTGGGGGATCCATTCCTATGGTTACCATTAATAGAATAAAAGTAGAAGTCATGGACTTTATCACACAGGGGGAAAATCTGGTGTTTAAATAGGCATTTTCTGGGGACAGTTGCGTGATTGTGGGAAAGATTTTCACACACATCGCACTTAAAGAGAACATCCCGGGAAGAACCAGGAATGCTTCAGGAACAAACCATTCATGGGGATGAATGAAAATGCCTGTTTAAAACCCCAATTTCCTGTGTGTGATAAACTCCGAAGAATAACAGCAAACTCTACATTTTCAGCAGAGGTTGGCCACAGAATCATGCTGGAGAATGTCCAATGCCTAAGAGATTTCCTTTCCCAAATTTACAGGTAAGTTAAACCACAGTTACTAGACCTGTGGGTGTGGGGATTGTACTGTACCATTGAAATACCTTTTCCAGACCCTGTTCAAAATTACAGCTTTTACTCTTGATACCCACACTTTTGGTTTGCACATTAGATATGTGAAATGTACCTTAGTTATTAGGTTCAAATTCAGCATCCTCATAATTCATGTGGCCATTTTGAGCCAACCACAGCATCTCATCCTAAGGTACCTCAAAGGATTGTAGTTAGGATAAAAATGTCCATATGGCAAAATCGCATACAATACTTATAGCTTCACATTCTTACTTTCCCCTTCTATTTTGTTTTTCTACTCCCCCCCCCTCCCGCTTTCTTTGTGGTATATTTTGAAAACTATAAAAACAACAATTACAAACTAGCCTTTAGGAACGTTGCCTTTTTCTTGCCCTCTGCCCATCTGCAGAACTGAAACCGGGATGAGTAATGCCTGTTCGCCTCCCCTTCCTTCCTACCTCCAAGTGTCATAAAAACCTATAGAAGTCTCCTGGGGCTTGAAAGCTGCCTTCCTGGAGTGGAAGTAGCACAGAGCTGTGTGAGCAGAGCATTACATTGCAAACACTCTGACGCATGATGTTGCCCTTTATCTTTCAAGTTTTATCACGTCACCTTAAGAAATTTTGCTTTGCCATTCAGTAAATCTCAGTGTCCTTTGCCTAGAATTAATCCAGGATTCTCTCAAGAAGAAGAAGAAGAATCAAGTGGATTCCATGCGGCAATCATGAAAATCCCTGGGACTGTTAGAAGGTCTGGATTTTGTTGCAGGCAGAGTAAGGTCTTCGTTGTTGTTGTGTCCAAATCATTTTTTACTTATGACAACCCTAAGGCAAAACTATCAAGGGGTTTTCTTGGCAAATTTCTTCAGAGGGGTTCTCAGTCTCCTCTGAGGCTGAGAAAGTGTAATTTGCCTGTGGTCATCCAGTGGGTTTACATGGCTGAGCAGGGATTCAAACTCTGGTCTCCAGAGTCACACTCCAACACTCAAACCACCACATCACACATATACAGTTTCAGTTAATAAAAGAACTATTTATCAATTATCTTGTCTCTTCTAGTATCCCCCAGCCTAAAGGAATGATAACCCAAGGGTTATTCAGCTCTAGTTTTGTACCTCACTGTTTCTATTGTTCCTTTGTTATTGTTGCGTTATATTTCTGCCTTTTAAATAACTGTAAACTGTTGAAGTTAAAATTTGTCTAAATATATCCTAAATAAAGATATAACCTTCAAACCTTCTGCAATTCACATATAAGTTACTTTTCTAAGAGTGTCCTCCTGGTGGAAAAATTGAAAATAATTCTATGTACACTAGGAATCTGAGTGCTAATCCAGGTCTAATGTGGGCACTGAGAGTGTGATTGTGGTTGAAGAGGCATCTAAGTGGGAAGCTGGCTCAAAACGCTATACAACCAGTTGTGCAGGGAGCTCCAGCACTTCTTGAGTAGTGACATATGTGAATACTTCTACTGGTATTCAGACTATTAACAAACAAATTCTATTATACTCTACCTACCACAGTACTGAAATTTGCTTCTGTGTATACCTTTCCTTTTTCTCCATAAAGTAAAGACACATTTTTTTTTACAAATAACTCCATTTGAAAGATTTTACTAACTAAAATTATTTAGAAAAAGAAACAAAGATCCAAACTAAACAGGACACCCTTCATGCTATTGCCCGAGATGCCTTCCTATCTCTACAATTTGATTTTATCCATTTGATTTTATTTATTTTGCTGCCTGAGGCACTCAGAGCAATGACTTTTTTCAAGGCCACAGGTTGGCACATGCATTATTCTATAAGTAGGCAAACATGTCTTCACAATTTAGCCACAAAATAATCAACTGTCAATTCCTCAAACTAGATTTGGATCTTCCCATCCTAATATTCTTGAAATTAGTTGCTGGGGCTTAAGTGCAGGCCTCTAGCATTTATTAGGGATAGGATGAGGATTTAAAACTGCTCCCTCTAGTATTAAAAATTTCCCAATTTAAAGAGTGATTCAGACTGACTTGGATCTTAGTCAGAGGTAGTTAGCCCTCTGTATGGATAGCAACTGCTCTGGTTGCCTCCTGTTGCATTCTGGGATTTGCAGTCTAAAGAGGGGCATTTAAAATCCTCAGCCAGAGAGCTCTAAGTAGGGTTGCCATAATGGACGACCTCCGAACCGGGACAAATGTAGGACCAGGTTTGAAAATGTAGGACTTTTTTTTTTAATTTCCTGGCTAGGAAATTTAAAAAAAAAGGCCTACATTTTCAAACCCCGTCCTCCTCCTCCTCCTCCCGGCTTCGGAGAACGCCTAGGCCGGCTCCCAAGCCGGGAGGAGGAACGGGGGCCGCTTGGAATCGCGGCGATTGCCGCGGTGCCAAGCAGCCTCCCCCTCCTCCCGGCCTGGGAGGAAGCCTAGGCCGGCTCCCAGGCCGGGAAGGGCGCGGGGAAGCTTGGAATCGCGGCGATTGCCGCGGTGCCGGGCTTCCTCCCCCTCCTCCCGGCCTG